>NW_026057576.1:6759165-6901480 GCF_023721935.1 Panthera uncia | reverse complement strand
CATGTTTCCGATTCTGTGTCTCCCTCTCTCTCTGCCCCTCCCCCGTTCATGCTCTGTCTCTCTCTGTCCCAAAAATAAATAAAAAACGTTGAAAAAAAAATTTTAAAAAATAAAAAAATAAAAAAAAATAAAATAAAAAGGGGGGATAGGGGCACCTGGGCGACTCAGTTGGTTAAGCGTCCGACTTCGGCTCAGGTCACGATCTCACGGTTCATAAGTTTGAGCCCCGAGCCGGGCTCTGTGCTGACTAACAGCTCAGAGCCTGGAGCCTGCTTTGGATTCTGTGTCTCCCTCTCTGGGCCCCTCCCCTGCTCATGCTCTGTCTCCCTCTCTCTCAGGAATAAACATTTAAAAAATAAATAAATAAAAAGGTGGGGGTGGGTAGAGACATTTCTAAGGTCAATTGAAAGCATCTTAAGCTGCCCTGCGGGGGCGAGGCATTAGGGGACCAGGGAATGGGCCTCTGCCCCTAACGTTGACTTTGAGGAAAGACGCGTGATGCAAACTGAAGCCAGGAACACCTGTTCATCTCAGTGGCCCCCTGGTATTTTAAAGAAGTCTGTTAGTTACCACACCCTCTTTTGCACAGAAGAATAACCTAAAAGAAGCTATCAGTTACAGTTATGAATACTTTATTTTTTTAATTTATTAATTCATTAATTTTGAGAGAGAGAGAGAGAGCACAAGTTGGGGAGAGAGGCAGAGGAAGAGAGAGAAAATCCCAAGCAGGCTCCGTGCTGTCAGCACAGAGCCCGACGCGGGACTGGACCCCACAAACCACAAGATCATGACCTGAGCTGAAATCAAGGTTCAGATGCTTAACCGAGCGAGCCACCCGGGGGCCCCACAAACACTTTAAAGTACATAGTGTATTAAGTGAAAAGGGCAGAAGAGAAATTGTATTAAGCCTTTGACAGCGATTATGTGATAGGATGTCTGCATTTAGCCAAAGACAAGAAGGAGAACAGGAAACATAATAGTTGTTGACTTGCCCAAGAGGTAGTGGGGTGGTTTTTCTCTTCCGTACTTTTACAAATAATACGTCGAAGCTTACATTTTCGAGTGAATTGTCTGCTTGCCATGCTGGCCCTGTCCCTTTGGCCCACTCACACCAGATCCTTACGGAGACGCGGGGTAGGGGTCAGCTGAATCATGGTCCCCTGAGATGTTCGTGGCCTAAAACCAGGAACGTGCAAAGGTCACCTTCGCTGGCAAAAGGGACTTCGCAGATGTAAGTACCCTGAAGCTCTGGAGATGGGGGAGCTTATTCTGGCTTGTTCAAAATATGCTCAGAGACAAGTATCCTGGAAGAGGGAAGCAAGAAGGTCAAAGTCACGGAGGGGACGCTATGACAGAAGCAGAGGCTGGAGGGAGGGGCAGACGGAGCCGGAAAAGGCAAGGAAAAGGATTCTCCTCTAGAGCCCCCACAAGGAACCAGCCCTGCCCACGCCTTGAGTTTTAGCTCAGGGAAACTGATGTCTGCATTCTGGCCTCTGGAATTGTAACCGAGTCAATGTGTGTTGTTCTGAGCCACTTGGTTTGGGTTGGTAAGTTACAGCAGCCGCAGGAAACAAATACACGGGTCTCCTCGAGTGGCTGGCAAGGGAGCCGCACCAGCCCCGTCGGCACGCGTGGAAGCCCGATGACACGCTCAGACCTCCTTGCCTCACACAGGCCGGCTGCCTACAGGTGGCGTTTTTAGCACCCGCAGCAGCAGCTGCAACGTAATAGTCCCTGAGCTTGGGCGCAGGAGTCATTTAGTTACCTGGACGGCGCTGGGGGCTTTGACCCTGGGGCACTGGGAGTTAGGTATCTTGAGGGAGTTAGTGCACTCTATTATCTCCATGCAGAACCTGCTCTGAGCCTCTGTTTCCCCATCTGTAAAGTGGGGATATTTATGGAACTCGTGAGGGTGAAACGAGGTCGCACACATCACACCTCCAGCACACGGCACATGGGAGACATTCAGTAGGGAAGAGATCCTACCGTCTCCTTCAGTACCTCGAGGGAGAAGCCTCCTTTCCACCCACCCCATCCCCAGGAGGCCAGGTGCTGGCCAGCCAGCAGAGGTCGGGGATGTTCTTCTGGGAGTCTAGAAACACCTGCAGGCCCCACGTGCACACCACACCCAGCCGCCTGACTCTCAGGCATGATGCTCTCGTTCAACATCCAGCAATAGCTACTGAGTGCTGGCCGGGTGCTGGGGGGGTTAATGGCAAGAAAAACAGACACAAGGCTTGCCCCCACCAGGCAGACATTTCACTGGGGAGGAGAAATACTAGTTAAATTAGCAATTATGACTACTCATGTGCGTACTCATGAGTACTCATGTGTACATGAGTGCGTGTACAAGGCCAGCCGGGGCGGGGGGGGCTTCCGCAACCCCTCTAAGCGATCCCAAATATACCTGTAATCTAAGCGAAAGCAAATACGGCTTCGGGACCAGGCCTCAGAGCCCTTTCTGGGTGGAAATTCTGCAGCCCCCGTCAGCGATGGGAAGTGCAAGGCACGGAGGGAACGAACGTCCACCCAGGCTGGAAGAGGAGGTGCTTCCAGGTAGCCCTTCGTCCGTCTGCCTCGCTCAGGGTCATCGCCTCTCAGTAAATGCGGACTATTTCACATTCGCACACTTTGCAGCTTTCCGCCAAAGACCGGTTTTCCAGGCTGGATCTCGGAAGGTCTTTTTCCACTTTTGCACGGAGACGGCGCTCCGCGCTGTGATCGGAAGAGGTTAAGTCACCATCGTTTGCAGCAGGTCTGGGAGAAATTCGCCAAGAGATCCAAGCGGCTGACAAATGAATCTTTGGAGTCCGGGCCGTTTATAGATTAGGTTCTGTCTACCATAGGCTTATTTTTTTTTTAATGTTTTTACTTATTTTTGAGACACAGAGAGACAGGGCAGGAGCATGGGAGGGGCAGAGAGAGAGGGAGACACAGAATCCGAAGCCGGCTCCAGGCTCCGAGCTGTCAGCACAGAGCCCGACGCGGTGCTCGAACTCATGACCTGAGCCGCAGCCGGACGCTCAACCGACTGAGCCACCCAGGCGCCCCAATACACTTATTTTTTGAAAGGGTTACAGCCTATTGCAAGGATCATCCATTTGGCTCAACTGTTCCGCGAAGTTGTTATTCGTCTGTTGGCTCACCAGACATTTGGGGAGCACCCACTCTGAGCAGGGCTCTGTGCTAGGGGCTGGGCACACAGGGAGAGTGGCCATCTCTGCTTTAAGGAGTCCAAAGATGGCAAATTGCCACACAGAGTTCAGGGAGTGTGGGGGCGGAGTCTGCACCTGGGCCGCTGCCCAGCGACCCAGGTGCTCCCAGCTAGAGCACCGGGCTCCAGAAGGCAGCCAAGGGCAGCTGACTAGGCCCTTATCTGGGAGATACAAACTAAAGACCCAGCTGGAATGAAAGAGAGAGGAGAAAATGGTCTTTTTTCTCATTTCGAAAAACTAATTAAACTGAACGGAATAAAGGCAACGAACCTCACGTTCCCATCAACCAGCTCCAACGAGCCACATTCTGTGGTTCTCCTTTCATCTCCGCGCGTCCACCCTCTTACCCCTACTCACTGTAGAGGGTGCACCTTGGACTGTGCACAGCTTGGCAGGATAACTATGACCAGCGACACACCCTGTAGCCCACACCTTGTCACAGAATAGAATATCGCCCTTCTCGCAGAGAGCTCCCTCGTATCCTTTCGCGGGTGATCCCCACGTCCTCAGAGGTAACCACTGACCTGACCTTTTTCACCTTAAAATATTTTTGCTCATTCTAGATCTTCGTATGGGTGGAATCGTGCAGTATGGTCTTTGTGTCTGGCTTCCTTCACTCAACATCATCTGACGGTCACCCGTGTTGTTCCGCCTATCGGTGTCTTTTATGGCTGAATAGCCTTCCACAAGGCTTCATATTTTTTTAAAAAGCACTTTGGACAGACCACTCTAGCAGACCGCAAAAGGGGACAGTAAAGACCTCTGCTGCTTTCAGGAAGCCTGGTCCACCTGTAAGGAAAGGGCATTGAGGAAAACGACTCAGGGCTGAGGGGACAATGGCAAGTGCTATTGGCTATCCACCCCAGGAGCCATTCCTCCTTCTTCTTGATCACAGAACCCCGTTTGGTCAGTGGGGTCTGCTCAGTCATGGGGGCTGACTCGCGATTGGTCTCTTACCAATCTCCTCTTCTCTTTGCCCTTGTGTTCTCTAAGGTTGGCCACGTGGCCCAATGCTGGCAGTGAGACATATGGAGAAAGACAGCGGGGGCTTCTCGGGACTAGCCCCCTCACTGCTGCCATCTCCAAAAGAAATAGGTGCCTCGGCCAACATACAGGACGCCTCCTTACTTTGCCTGTAAGTCAGCTTATATGACCATACAAAATACCACCACAGTGTCCTGGGGGTGCTTAAACAACAGGAAGTTATTTCTCACAGTTCCGGAGGCTGGATGTCCAAGATGGAGGTGTTGGCAGGATTGGTTTCTCCTGAGGTCTCTCCCCTTGGGTTGTGGATGACCGTCTTCTCGTGTCCTCACATGGCTTCTTCTCCGGTCTCCAGTCCCTGGTGTCTCTTCCTCTTCTGATAAGGACTCAGGGCCCCACCATTATGACCATATTTGACCTTAATTCTCTCCCCAAGGCCTTATCTCCAAACAAGTCACATTAGTTTAGATTAGTTTTTCAACCTATGAATTTTGGGTGCACACAATTCATCCTCTAACACCTGGCTCAATACTGTGTCCAGGCCTCATGGGGACTCGCCTGATTGGCAGAGACCAGGCCATATGCATGGAGCCTAGTTTCAAGGAATTCCCGGAATGCGGATTTTTCTGGCTTCCACTTTGGAAAGGCAAGACTTAATGTAGAGAATCATCACAATGCGGAGAGGGTGGTCAAAATAGTAAGCAGCCACAATAACAAGTGTTTACTACAGCAGACATGCAGTTCAATGCCATCCACAGTCCTGAGCGGTGTTCTAAAACTCTTCCCACTGTTTTCTAGAAGATCCTCTTCTGGAGCCCTTTTGGCCCCCTGGCCCCCTGGGAAGCCATTTATACAGACACCAACATGAATGCTGCCCCCTAGTCTGTCACCGGGCGGTCCTATGGCCTGCCTGTTTCTGGACCCTGAGCCAAGTAGACCTGTGACTTTAATATGATGATACCTTCATGTTTCTATCCTGGGTCGGATTTGAAGATGTGTCTCTCTTGTTTTTGAGCCAGTTATTCGTCAACTGTTTTAAGATGTTTCAGAATTTTTTTAGATGTTTTGGTCTATCGTCTGAATGTGTTTGGAAGACAGAAGGAAGTGGGGGATGGCTTCCGTGTGAACCAATTTTTCTGCCTTGACAGATACCAAAACAGCTGTGCGATTCACAATTTTATCTAAGTGATTTGTTCAGCATTTATACCAAACTGATTCTTAAAATTGACATTGGTTTTTCTCATAGAATAGAAGATTAGCTACTTCAAGGTGGTACAGATAAAAGAATAAAAGAGAATAAAGAGCCCAGAGACAGGCCAAAGTATATACAATAAACACAATATGTATCAGTAGGTGATAGCAACCTGATTGTCTTTATTGCACATTTTCTATATGCAGGTGCTGGGAGACAATTCTCCTTGGGTCTCCGACTTCTCTGAATGTCTTGCAGAAGAGGCACTAACTGTCCTTTCTTCCAGACTATCTTTTTAAGGATGACCATATAGCAAAGAGCCTTGGAAGACGGAGGGATCCCTTAAAGCAAAGGGCAGGCATGCTTCCCGAACATTACAGAAGCTTTGGATTCCCTAAGCTCAGGGTTCCTTTTCTAGAATGCAACCCACTGTGTGTACAGGCAACCTTCTGTGCCTACCATTCACTTGGGATTAGTTTAGGGGGGGTACTTGGGACTTGGGGACAGGGTACTGCTGCAAATATGGGCTGCTCCTGCTGCTGAGTAACAAGTCCTTTGTCTCTGATACAGGAGTCTTGTGTCTTCTATCAGCATCCTTGAAAGTGTGGCAGGTAACTTATTAGCTGGAAAGCAGGGTAAATTCTCAGACTCTTCACGGTTCTTGACAACAGGCTGCTTGTATGGAATTTTGCATATATTATGTCATTTAATCACGGCTTGAGGTCATACAGGAATTTCTGCCTGGGCCAGGATTTCAGCTCAGTGTTTTGCAAGTTATTAGTTATTTGGAGGCAGAAAGTTACATTCTTACCTCACAATGTAGACTAAATTTCACATGGAACACACAGTAAAATATAAACAAACATGAGAAAATATACATACCTGATCTCTAAATGGGTAAGAATTTATTTAATGGGGACTGTAATGAACAATATGGTAGTATATACTTGAAATTTAAGAGAGTAGATCT
Source organism: Panthera uncia (assembly GCF_023721935.1). Taxonomy (NCBI): domain Eukaryota; kingdom Metazoa; phylum Chordata; class Mammalia; order Carnivora; family Felidae; genus Panthera; species Panthera uncia. The sequence goes on along the minus strand of NW_026057576.1, from coordinate 6,895,119 downwards.
TAAATATTATCACCACATAAAATTTAATAATGGTAATTATGTGGGGGGATGGAGATTTCACTAACCTTATCAGGGTTTTATCATTTACAATATATGTGTGTGTCAAATCATCACGTTGTACATCTTAAACTTACATACATTTTATGTCAATAAAGCTGGGGGAAAAAACTTATTTAAGCATAAAGTAAAGCATTTTTAAAAAGGTTTTGAACGCAGGCCAAAAATCACAGTTGAAAAAGCAAATTGGAAACTGGGAAAATACTTAAATTAAGTAGGAGAAGGAATTACTATCTGTCACATATAAAGAGCTCATAAAAATCAACAAGAAAAATATTAAGTCTCCATTAGAAAAATGAGTAAATAGCCAAAAAAACCCACACCCCATTCTATATACATTTTATTGTTTTAAATAAATGGAACTAATAGCCAAAAATGAGCGTATAGGCAAAACGTTTCAGTTCATCATTAATGAGATGCTGCCCTCAAATACTTTTCTGCAAGTTGGCTACATTTTTTAAATTAAAATACAAGTATTGGTGAAGACACATTGGGATGGTCATTATACACTGCCGATGAAAACACACACTGACACAACTTCTCTGAAAGACCTTCCAAGAGCTTTAAAACTGCTTCTGCCATTTGACCTCATTAATAACACTTCAAGAAATTTCTCCTGATGAAAGAATCAGAGATGCATTCAAAACTTGATGCATACACCTAAAGAATGGTTTTCACAATTTTTTTTTAATGAAAATACCTTTACGCCTCTTCCCTGAGACAAAAGAAATTCACGTATTTCTGAGGGCATGTGTTACTTTTGTAATTAACAACCCATTAAACATCTTTGAAAGAATCATAAGAGAAAATAAATTGAAACTATTTTTGCAGAAATAATGCAGGCTCGTTGTAAATAATTATTTAAATATAGAAAAATGTGTAATGCAGCCTTCCCTCCATCCCATAGTTTTTGGAAGGTTTTTTTTTTTTAATGTTTAATTACTTTTATTTTGAGAGAGACAGAGACCTTGCAAGTGGGGGGAGGGGCAGAGAGCAAGGAGAGAGAGAGAGAATCACAAGCAGGCTCTGAGCTGTCAGCACAGAGCCCGACACGGGGCTCAAACTCACAACACTTGAGATTGTGACCTGAGCTGCCAACAAGAGTGAGACGCTTAGCCAACTGGGCCACCCAGGCACCCCAGAAGGGTTTTTTTTTAAGTCCTATTTCTAACAAACATATATGAATATGCATTTTCATCACTATTAAGAATTTAAAAATATGTGTAGCTCCCCCGCTTTCAAAAAAGCTGCAATATTTAGTACACTTTTACATTTTTTCTCTTCCTCCCTTCCCCAGGATTTCAGCTGTGGTCAAAATCATCCAAATGTCTGAGTTTATGCTAACATTAATTTTCACATTATGCCTCTTCTATTTTAAGAATACTTTTTTTTTAACATTATTATTATTGAGAGACAGAGAGAGGCAGAGCATGAGCAGGGGAGGGGGGGAGAGAGAGGGAGACACAGAATCCGAAGCAGGCTCCAGGCTCCGAGCCATCAGCCCAGAGCCCGATGCGGGGCTCGAACCCATGAACTGCGAGACTATGACCCGAGCTGAAGTCAGACGCTCAACCGACTGAGCCACCCGGGCGCCGCATATTTTAAGACCACTTTTAAAAATCGACTACCCTTAACAATCTTGTTACCATTAATGGTTTAAATTCATCTACAGCCTCTATTGTTTCTGTTTCTTTTCTCCATCTTTTCTGAAGTATTTATTCTGGTCCATTGTCTCCTACTTCCCAGAGGTTCTTTAATGTCTATGTTTTGTTTTAACAGAGGAGAGACGGTGACATTGTGACCCCCTTTACCCTCACACGTGAAGGATGAGTCGGGCAGATGTGGGATTCCAGCTCGCAGTTCTTTCTTCTCGGGATCCGGGAACATCATTCCATGATCTTCCACCATGTGGTGTTGTAGGCAAGACGTTCGGTTCTCTTTTCTTCGGTTCTCTTCTTAATTGTTCTGTTTGTTTGTTTGTTTTTGTCTTCCGTCTTTTTCTATTTTTTTTTTTTTAGAAAGAGAGAGAGTAAGTAGGGGAGAGGAGCAGAGGGACAGAGATAGGACCCCAAGCAGACTGCATGCTCAGCATGGAGCCCAACTCGGGGCTTGATCCCACAACCCTGGGATCATGACCTGGACTGAAATCAAGAGTCAGGTGCCCAACCAACAGAGCCACTCAGGCGCTCCTTCTTCTGTCTTGAAGCTTATAAATGTATCCATTTGACCTTGGAATTGAGAAATTTCACCAGACAATGTCTCAGTGGTTTTTTGTTTGTTTTTTATTTTTTTTCCGACTTGGCACTCCATGACCCCTTTCTCTGCACTCGGTAAAAAAGGTATTACATATTTTCACTGATTCTTTTTCTCCTATTCATTCTATTCTCTCCTCGCGAAATTCCTATTATTCACATATTGGTCACTCTGGATTCATTTTTTTATTCCTTCCTAGGAGTATGATTTCTAACACTTTTCTCTAATTCACAGATTCAATTTTCAGTTGAATTAGAGGTCAATGTGTCCATTCAGTAGATTTTTTTTTTTGTTTTTGAGATGGCGTCCATTCATGCTGGTTTTCACATCTTTTTTAAATTTCTGTGTAATATTCATACAACAAAACACACGCTTTTTAAGGGCACAGGTCAATTGCAGCAAGTGCATGCATATAACCGGTGGAACCATTCAATAAAGATTTATATAAAACATTTCCATCACCCCCGAAAGTTCTTCGAGCCTCTTCCCAGTCAACTCACGACCCTCTCCAGAAGCCCATTGATGATTTCTACGACCATAGCTTAATTGTCCCTATTTCAGATTTTCACATACATGAACCTGTACCACATGAACTCTTTGGGTCTAGCTTCATCAGTTCAACCTAATACCTTTGAAATTCATCCATGCTGGATGTTTGGACCATTACTGTAGTCCCACGACAGTTTCTTCCTTTTTATTGCTCAGCAGTATTTCCTTGTGTGGCTCTACCACACATTGTTTCCATTTCAGTGTTTTAATTTCCAAAATGTGTTTCTGTCTTATTATCGAATGGCTCTTTTCCAAGATGCTTTGCCAATAAAGCTCTGGCTTTACTGAAGGAAAATCTGCCTGAATATTCAGAGGATGTAATAATAGCTTAAAGTTTTTTACCTCTTGCTTCCTCAATCAACTGTGTTAGATATGGAGGCCAGCATTTATTTTGATTGCTTGGAGGCTTCCCTTCCTTCAAGGTGCTGAGTGTTCCCAAATAACCAATGACTTTTTGTTGTTGTTGTTGTTGTCAGTTGCCATAGATCACGTGCCATGATACGCAAGTGTCCAGACCTCCCTCAGCACCCGTCGGGTTCCCCAACGGGACCCTTCGCTCCCCCCAACAACTCATATCACGCGTAGCTGCAGGTGGCACAGAGCAGATTTTGCTCCGGTTTTTGTTCTTAATATGCTTGCAGAGCTCCTGTTTGCAAGCCTGAAATCCCTCGGCTCAAAATAGGAACTTTCTATTTCGCGGTAAGAGATGAAACTTACAAAATATAACTAACAAGCCTGAAAGCCCTCCACTCAGAATAGTAACTTTCTATTTTGCAGGAAAGAAGAAACTTACAAAGTAACTAACAACCACATTACACCCAGGCTTATGTGTATATTATTCAAACAGATTGCACACGCCATGATTGTAAAGTTCCTGCTCAAAAGCCTCCTCAGACAGCTGTGTGATGTTGTTACCAAAGAACGGAAGGCGTATGTCCACTACAGGTGCCCCGACTGGGCAGTGGTGTTAGGGCTGGATCTCGCCACTCATGATCACTTGTGCCCTGGGACAGGTTATAAAAGGGGTAAAAGCATCTCCCCCACTTTGAGGCCATCATTTGGTTGCCAGCAAAGCCTTTGTGCTCCACCCCTGAAAGGCAGCTGATCAGGATCTGTGCATCGTGGAGGCTCTCTCTCCAGCAGAGAGCAGTGCCAGGGTGGGTGATGGCAGACGGCTGCGTAGTATTGCTTTGGATTGAAAATGAAGAAGCATAAGAACAAAAACAGGAAGAGCCTCTTGCTGGTCTATGGAATCTGAAATCTTCACCCCGTGGCTCATGGGAATAAAGAAAAAGGCCTAGGCCAGGAAGAAGAGTTCCCCCTGACCTGGGCAAGTAAAATAGTGTGGCAGTAGGTGCAGGCACCTGCTGGAGGGAGGAATGGGCTGTAGAAGTGGCCGCCTCCTCCCCTGCAAGAAACCCGGGTGGAAAACACACGGCCCAGTGCTTCCCAGACAGCTCCCGAGTCCAGCCCCTGTCCTGCTGGAGTCTGGCCTGGATGAGGCGGGTTCCACAAGCCCCTCATGGTTGGGGAGACCTGGGGAAGGAGACCTGGGGAGGCTATGCCCTTGGAGTTCTTCTGAGCTGAGCTCTGTCTTTGTGGGGCAGTCGCAACTTCCTGGCTGTGCCCTCCAAATGCACCTCCCTCATCAGAAGGCTGCCTCCTTTGGTGGCAGGGGGGGGGGGGGCTGGGAGTGGTCCTGACACCTTTGCCCTCCAAGCCCTCCTCCCACCCTCACCTCTGTCCCATGACTGGACTAAGCTTGGGCTGGTTGGGGACACGGTCCAGTGGTTCCTTGGGAGAGCTCCGCTTTTCTTTCCCCGTGTGAAACAGAAGGCTGAGTGTGGCTTGACCTTCCGGTCACCCCAGTTCCTTCTAGTTTATAGATTCCCACCCCACTCCCCCACCCTGACCGTCTCGCAGGCTTGCTATGCGTATAAAATGACACGATGCGTGGACAGGCATTGCACAGCACTGGGTACGTAGGAAGACCCCAGAGCTCTTAGTGTCTTTATTATCACATCAGAATTTCTCAACATTTCTACCTACGGTATGTTTTCCTAGTATCTACCTGTGCCACACATTTTCCCCCATCGTTTACTTTTTTTGTGCTGTTATTTATTCCAATAAGGTAGTGAGAGAGAGTGGAGATAAACACATGACCATTTTCTATCTTTAAACCTCAAATCAACATTATTTATCGTTTTTAAAATATGGCCACAACCCAGCGTCCAGCCATTGGACAATAGTTAGGTCACGGCCGTCTGGAGGATGGGATTTTATTTTATTTTTTTTTAATTTTTTTTTCAACGTTTTTTATTTATTTTTGGGACAGAGAGAGACAGACAGAGCATGAACGGGGGAGGGGCAGAGAGAGGGAGACACAGAATCAGAAACAGGCTCCAGGCTCTGAGCCATCAGCCCAGAGCCCGACGCGGGGCTCGAACTCACGGACCGCAAGATCGTGACCTGGCTGAAGTCGGACGCTTAACCGACTGCGCCACCCAGGCGCCCCAGGAGGATGGGATTTTAATGTGGAAAAAGACATTTCAGGGCAGGTAGAGAAAATCACCCTGAAGCAGATCTTCAAACTGCAGAAATCTGCGTCAATGCAACAGTCTCCAATAGACATAGGGCAAGGAGGCACCCGTGTTCCCGAAGAAAGGAGGAAACGAAACGTTTTGTCTTCCCAAATGGTTTAGCAAGAGCTGACACGCTCCTTGAGCTGCAGAGCTGTTGGCTGGGGAGGAAGCCGGTCTGTTTGCCTAAGAAGCCCAGGGTTCAACGACTCAGCCGCTGCTCCCCCAAATGTGACATTGGCGTACCTATCAGTAACAAACGGTGGGGGTGGAGGGGGGCGACTCAAATCTCGTGGCAAGAAAACGAACAAGACCCCGGAATAAAGTTATCCCGAAGGAAGAGACTCAAGGCTCATGTTCCAAGTTCGTAACAGAAGCCTGAGTATTGGTAGAGGAGCTGATTTCAGGCGGTATGTGGCTCGTCTAGGAAGTGCCCCAAGACCCATACGTCTTTCCCGGTGGCTGTGACTCGCAGAACAGTGGCTGAAGAGTGGGAATATAAACTCTAAGGGGCTGGACCAGGATGTCCTGGGCGGAAGGTTACTGCCAGCTGGAGGGTACAGGACTACCCTTCAACAGCGACACCTTATGGCAGGCCCGAGGAAGTGCAGAGCTGGCGAACTGGGTCCCCAGTTCTGTTGGCTGCATATCTGGAGTCCTTTCCTCTCTTGGCGTGGGGAAGGATCAAGTGTTCTTGCAGAACCTGGGGGGGGGGGGATGGACAGGCAGGGAATCTTGGGAGGGACGCAAAAGACTGTCTCCTTCAAGGGCCTAGGGTGTTCTAGCAATTAACTTAAAAAAGAAGATAGAGGGGCACCTGGGTGGCTCAGTTAAGCCGGTTAAGATCCCAACTCTTCATTTGGGCTTAGGTCAGGATCTCACGGTTGGCGAATGAGTTCTAGCCCCCATCAGGCTCCATGCTGACACAGAACCTGCTTGAGATTCTCTCTTTCCCTCTCTCTCTACCCCCCCCCCCCCCCCCCAAAAGAATATAGAAGAGGTGTGACCGTATTTTTATTCTGGGTAGAGTAAGTCTTGCAATCTACATCTGCATTTTTGAACCATTAAATGGACTACTATAAACCTATTCATGCAATGTTTTAAGAGAATACTTAAAGATTAAAAATATACGTTAATTTTAAAAAGCAGAATATAAAACGGTCCATATGTATGGTCACTTTTATTATATTTATCTATCAAAAGTAACATCATACGAGGAAATGAAAATAAATATAAACAAGAAGTTAATTAGAAATTAGCTCTCACTTGTAGCGATATGGGTGGTCTTATGTTCTCCTGCTGAATATAGTCCTGCCGGTGACACTGGCCTCCTTTTCACCCAAAATCTTCAGGGCCGAGGCCCCCAAACACCCTGTTTTCCGCATGGTTTGTAGCAGGGGTGAGAGGAGGCATCTTTCTCCTTCTTTCCTTTACTTCTTGCCTCGGCACCCAAGATAGGATCTTCTGTCTACATTTTTACCTCTCAGGGAGGTATTACAAAGGGATGCTTCGCCCTTAGAGGGAGTGAAAAATAATCTGATCATCGACAGTACGGGTAAGGTCACTGTGACCTCGAAACAAGACCAGGCCCCAGGCTTCCTCTCTTGTCCCTTGGACCTGTTTGCCCTCAGGGGAATGTTCTCTCTGTCTTGGTTTCCTGCCCCCCACGTGCCCCCTCCTGAGTGGGGGCCTGCTCTCCCAACTCTTCCAGCTGCTGCTAAGTGGGGGGACATTCAGTTTGGGACTTTGGGAAAGGGAGAGAAAAGCCCTCATTTTGTCCGGGTGTGGGCTAGTTTTCAAGCCAGCTTCATCCTTCTAAAGCCCATCCTCTGACCCTCTGGCCCTGGAGCCATTCTCAGTAGAAGCCAGGGTAACGAGTGATGGGAATCCTACAACCACCGTGCCCTCATTTATAAAACATCTAGAAGGTCCTTTTACGCTGACTCGGTGTTTCCGTCTTTGCGACTTGGTAGGTTATGTAGACCAGGAAATACTTACCTGGCCTGATTCAGGTACATGCTGCTAACAGGTGGGGAGGTGGGGGTGGGTGGGGTTCCTTGGGCCCAAGGACACATAGGGTGCCACTCTGTGGCCTCTCTGCCCTCAGGCCCTTTCCTCCCCCCTCCCCTGCTCCCCTCAGTGTCGCTGGGGCTGAAACCCACCAGCATCAGGTTCGCCTGCTTCCAGTAGGGTTTGGCTTGGGAGGCCTTGGTAGAGGACTGGAGAAGGGACGGGAGAAGCCAGGACTCTCCTCCCTCGCCTTCCACGCCCCTCCACCACTCCCTTTGTCCCTGCAGCCTGGAGGTGGTGACGACTTTTTGCTAGTGCTAACCTCTCAATGACTCCACAGTCTGCCGTTGACCCCCTCACCGGGGAAACCAGTTTCTTATATTTAATTTCCTCTGTTTTCAACACTTGGAGATGTTTCCCCTTTCCTAGTTGGAGCCTGACTGATAATAAAGCTAAATGGTCGCCTTCGAGCCCAAGAGGGGAGTCACTCCAGCTGCCCAGCACTCTCAGAGGCAGACCCAGGACACCGCAGAGGGCTGTGCGTGAGAGACCCAGGAAGACATCAGAAAGAGCGCTGTGACATTTCTTCCCTGTCCCCACTGCCCCTCCCTCCCAACCTCAGATACTGGTGTCACATTCTACTTCTCAGAGGCCTTGTTCTGAGCTGGCTCTTCATTAATTCCTCTGAAAAATGTTGCCTGATGATTACTTAAGAATTAGCCAGTTTCCAGAACTTTTATAGAGGAAATAAAATGGTTTTTTTTTTTTTTCCTGCTTAGTAATACGGTCTCCTATAGGTGTTTTGAAAGAATGTAAAAGGGAAACTAAGAACCAATTATAATTCCAGCTATTCAGAGGGAACCTCTTTAATACTATGGTGACCACGTGTAGCCTTTTTTTCTTTGATGGCCCGTGTGCACAAGCATGTGTGCTTACCGCTTGTATACAGTTCTGTGCCCTCGCTTTTATCGCTTGGGAAACAAAGACTCCTCGAAGCGGGAAAATCCCCCCCACCACCCCCCCACCCCAGTGCGTGAAATTTACTCAATGTAACGAACACGATTGAGCGCTCGCTCCCTCCTAAGTGCTGGGATTGTGCTGGTACAACGCAAGAATGGGTTTGGAGAGACAGACTGACCGGCAGCGCATACAGAATCCGCAAGAGTGGCCCGTGTGTGCGTGCAGATCAAGTGACAAACGGGAAGCCACGGCATTTGGGGGAAGTGGAATAGCGCTATGGGGGTGCCCGCCCCCGTGCCCCCCGTCTGCCTCGTTCTTACCTGGCATAGAGATAAAGCATGCTGTCCCAGAAGAGAAGGCAGGGGTGGAAACAGTGCCTCCAGCCTCTCCCAAGCAGAATAAACCCCCATCTGGAAGACACGGGTCCTCAGTAAGAAGGGTCTTTTGCCACAAGCGCGTCCTCTACACGATTTATTTTTGTGTTCTACCTAGTACCTGGCCCATCTCCCGGGTAGTAAGCATAGCAGTGCGCCCAGTGTGCTACAGACAGCGTCCAGAGAACTCCCTTGGGATCCCGGGGCTTCTTAATCCAGTTTCAGTTAATCTCAGCTTCATCTCGTGTGGGTTTTGGTTTTAATTGAAAAAAATAAATAAATAAATAAAGCCTCTTAGACGTGGATAGTGCAGACAGTAATGTGCAGCAGCCAGAGGAGAGGTGAATAAAAATCCCACCTCCTTGACAAAGATGCGGGGATCCCCCTCCCCCCACCGAAAGCTTTTCTTTTCCGCGAAATGTTTCAGAGGGAGGCCAGGGGGATGACCCAGGAGATATTATGTTAATGAAAAGCAGGATAAATGCTCGAAACGATTTGCATAGAAGGAACCTGACCCAGCCGATGTTTGAAGAGGAAGTCCCAGTGGAGATGTCCCACATAATGGGCCTTCCTTTGTCCGCCCCGAAAGGGGGGGTGGGGTGGGGAGTGTCTGAATCCAGAAAAACGACTTGGCCGTTCCTGTCCCCCAGCCAGCGCTCACAAGGCCCCACACCAGCGTGGGCGATCCGTGCAATCGCTCCGCAGTCGTCTGTGTGTTTGCACTAATGTTTGCTCTAGTAACGCCCAGTGAGCCCGCGGAGCCCGGGGAAGTTCTGGGCTCGGGCCCATTCTGTCCCACGCGGGGCAGGGGGGAACAGGGAAGGGTGTCGCCAACCGCTGCTCGCCTCCCCCAGTCACGGGGAGCCTTCCTCAGGGCGGCAGTAGTTCAATGCCGAGGTACCAAACTCCAGGGAGGTTTCCAGCCTCCCTCCCACCCTCTACTTCTCCACCCCCGTCCCGGCTGACCTCAGCATCCAAGGCTGGGAATAGCGTCCAGCAACGGAATGGATGATGGAGACCAGGCAGGGGGTTCAGGACTCGCAAAGGGGGGCCTCTGGACCTCCTAAGGTGCCCAGAGTCTCAGAGCCTTCCCGCCATCCTCTCTCTCATGCGAGCTAGGATGATTTGGGGGTGCTTATAGGAGCCAACGTGTCCGGGCCCTTAGACTGGGTTTCTGGTAAGAGACAAGAAGGGCAATGCCACGGCCGGGCGCCTCCTACGGGGGCAGCTGGCGGGCGCTTTGTGGCCTTGATTCTCCCAACACAGCTGCCACATTCATGCTGCTGCAGGGGAGGAAGCTAAAGCTCAAAGCTCAAAGGTCATCCAAAGGTCAAAGCTCAAGGTCATCCAAGCTACCGGTCAGGTCTGCGTCAGCCCTCGTGCCTCAGGGCTCCCTCCCAGGGTCCTTCCTTCATTCCGTTCTCACGTGCTGAGTACCTACTGCCCGCCGGGCGTGCCACAAGGCGCCCGGAAGACAGAGGTGAACAAAACCCTCCCTTGCAGTCTAGCAGCGGAAACCGGTCTCACACGGATCCAGATGCGCGATGACAGGTGCAAATGGCACCAAGCGGAAACCGGAAGGAGCCCTGCGAGAGGAGAGCTGCCCTCCTGATTGGGATGGGACCCCAGGGGCGGTGATGTTATGACAGAGACTGCAGGGTGAGTGGCCCGGGGGAGGAGGGCGGGAACGGCCGCCCAGACAGAGACCCCGCCAGCACCTGGAGGAAGTGAGCTCAGCAGCGGGCCCCAGGGGTGATGTCCCAGGGACGCGGGGTCAGTGAGACAGCTCTGGAGAGGGAGCACAGCCTCGCCAGCTTGTTCAAGATTTGGGAGGTTGTCCCACCTTTCAGGAATGTAAGCAGATTAGCACTTCGGGAAGAACATTCTAACACCACCCAAATGTCCACTGACGGACGAGCAGGTCCCCAAAACGTGGTACATCCACACAGTGGCGTGTTTCTCAGTCGTAAAGAGGGAAGAAAATCTGACATCTGCCACCTGGGTGAACCTTGGGGACGTGACGCTAAGGGAAATAAATCCGCCACAAAGGGACAAATACGTATCTGAGATACCCACAGCAGTCAATTCGTAGAGACAGAAAGGAAGATGTTGCCGGCCAGGGGCTGGGGAGGGAAGGGGGTGGGGAGTCCTTGTTTCATGGGAACAGAGTTTCAGTTTGGGCAGACAAAACAGTGCTGGAGATGCGTGGTGGCCACGTGTGTGAACGTGTCTAACACCACTGAACTGTGCATTTAATGTGGCTGAATGGGAAGTTTCGGGTACTGTGGACTTTACCACAGACAGACAAAAGAACATTCCAAGTGCCCAAGGGAGAGCAGATTAGAAGGACGATGGGACAGCTACGCCGCTTTTCAGTCGTTCAGGTCAGAGGTGCTACTTCAGGGATCCCCCTGGCTGGAAACCGCTCCGCTGAAAACTCACCAGGGGAGTTTTCCAGAATGTCTGCCTCGTGTTTGTCTTGATGAGGACTGTGGTGGGCTTCTGTACAGATCCACCGGGGTTGGGGGGAGGGGGGGTGTTGCCTGCAATGTGAAGCCCACAGTCGTGCGACATCTGAGTCAGAAACCTTCGAGGATGGAATCAAGCCTGCGGCCACCATCCCCCACGAGTCACCTGGGGCACATCCTGTCTGCAGGGGTTGAGCTTTGCCGTAAATGTGAAAAATGGCCGAAGGATGCTGGGCAGGACCCAGTGCACGGTGGGTGTGGGGAGATTTGGCTTCCCCACCCTTCACCAGGCCTTCTTGGGTCTCCTTCCAGGAGGAAGACGCGCCCCAGGGCCCTCCCCCTGGCCTTACCAGATCAAGGTCTGGGGCATGTCCTGATGGTGGCCCCTTCCCCAGGCTCTTCCAGTGGGGAGCACTGAGGCTGGCCTCCGTGCAGTGAGGCAGTTATGTCAGGGGAAAAGGGGGGTGAGTACATCTATGAGGCCTGTTCTTATAGAAGAATAATGTTCAGACTCACAAACAAGCATATTCCTTTTAGAACTGCACCCCTCCCCATTCAAACAAAGCCACAGGGCTCTCTTTGTTTCAGGGGTGGATGAACCAGCAGAAATGCACAGGCTCCAGGAGTCCGTGCCTGCCTTTCCATTTCAGAAACCAAAGCATGTATGTCTCAAGGTCCAAGGTCATGAAGAATGCAGGGCTTAATCACCAGATTTAGCAGAAAAGTGAGCAATCAGAGGCCGTTTTCTGCGCACCGGGGGAGTGAGTGAGCGATTTTGCTGAGGAGAGAGAGGAGTCTGGGGGCTTGAGTCCCTCACCACCCCGTTCTGTGACCACACACAGGTCAAGTCACATTGGGGGCTGCGGTTTCTCATCTGTGGCCAGGGGTCCTGCACTCCCTGCCACAAGCCAGCTGGTTGTCCCTACACCCCGACGCTGGAAAACCCTCAACTGAGTCACTTCCCCCGGCTGGGACATCCTGAGTGTCTCCGGAAGGACTTTGCTTCCTCCATGTTCCAGGCGAATTCCTGTCTCCACACGGATGCTGACTTTGCCAGGAGAGGGTGTGGGGTGTGGGGTAGTGGCTGGCTTGGGAACTGGACGGAGGTGGGCTTAGAATTCTGAGGCCATTGCTTTTGGTGTTGTGACGTCTGAACCCCGATTCCTCATCTGCAAAACGGAGACCAAAGAGCATCTGGCAGGCCCCTCATAAGGATGAGAAATATCGTGGAAGGGACCCGGCACCCGTACACAGTGGGCTTCGAGCGTGATGGCTAGACATAAGAATTAGAAGAATAAGAATTGTGATTAATATTATTATCATTTGCCATTATTGGGGGAGGGATGCTAGCTTTACGTACAGGTTAAGAGGGGCTTCTTGTGTTCAAGTGGGTTTTGAGGACCATCGTCCTAAATCACAATGCACTACAGAGCTCCGCGTCGCAAAACTGGGGCGTAGGAAACTGACTCAAAAGGAGCAGATATCACCAGTAGTAGTGATCTTAAGTAGAGGATCCTTCTTCAGATGAGATCGAAAGCTCTTTCCACCAGGTAATTGTAGTGTCTTCTCTTGTGAAAAGACTGTCTCAGCTCCTGGGTTCTGCGCCCACAAAGCCGGGCTCCCAGCTTAAGCCCAAGAGCGGCCACTTCAGAAGGAGCGTCTTGTTTCCAGTAAACAAGGCAGCGTTCACCTCTGGGGTCTCCCCGACCCACGGTGTGGCCGTCCCTGGGGGCTGGGGTTCCCACAGGGACACTGGTGGTTAATGCGCGTTTGGGCATCCGGCTGTCCAGAGACAGCCACTCTGGAAGGTCTGGTGACCACCGTGGAAGGATGATGCTCCAGCCCCCGCCCAAAGGGCTGTGCTTTGCTCCCCAGGAGAGCAGGGGGGGTAGGACCCTCCCGCCAAGTGAGTCCTGAGCAGACTTTCTCACACCCCAACACACATTCCGATTCTGCAGGTCTGGGGAACAGCCCAATGGCCTGCATTTGCAGCAAGCCCCCGGGGGGGTGCCAATACCACTGGACCCAGTGACCTCACCCGGGGACACCAGCTCTTCCTCGAGAATCTCCGATGCGGACCCTAGAGTCGCCTCCATCATGTTGCAGAGACCATGACAAGAGGCAGCTGGTTTGTCCCCAACCCCGTCCTTGCCAGCCACACCTGATGTTATAATCACACGGTTTAATTAAAGATTACATACAACTGTTGAAATAACGACCGCAGAAAGGGCAATAAAACCCAAGTTGAAAATCTCCGTAAAAGTGAGTTGCTAAAAATAAAGGCTATTGAAATCGATGTAGTGAGATAACTATAAAAACCTGGGGTGGGAGGGATCTAGATGATTCCGCATTCCTGTTCCTCCCCAGATGGCTTTAGCTGCTCATAGCACATGCGGAGTGAACGTGGCTGCACACAGGACAATGTGGGTCTCGAGGCAGTGGCTCGTGCTCGGAAAAAGGCTTGGACTCCACAGGAAAGGCTGGGAAGAAAAGAAAAGTAACTGGAGGCAGCTGGGTGGCTCAGTCGGTTGAGCGTCAGACTTCGACTCGTGTCACGATCTCACAGTTTGTGGGTTCGAGTCCCGCATCGGGCTCTGTGCTGATGGCTCGGAGCCCAGAGCCTGCTTCGGATTCTGTGTGTGTGTCTCTCTCTCTGCCCCTCCCCTGCTTACTCTCTCTCTCTCTCTCTCTCAAAAATAAATAAACATTAAAAAAATTTTTTAAAGAAATGTAACTGTATTTTTTAAGTAAAAATAAATACTGGATTTGAAATACGTATTTTTTTAAATCTCTGGTTCCAACTGAATAACAGGGGAAGGATTCCCTTGTATCCCTTCAAAAAGCAAGTTAATATTCCCATGTATCATAATGTAGTACAATCATTGATTTTTGCTGTCATTAATTCTTGCCCCGTTACGTTACTTGTAAGTTTTCCAAAAATCATGCGACAATGAACACTTTTCAGGCATACAGTTTTTTGCTCCTTTTTAAAAAAATTTTTTTTTAACATTTATTTATTATTGAGACAGAGAGAGACAGAGCGTGAGCAGGGAGGGGCAGAGAGAGAGGGAGACACAGAATCTGAAGCAGGATCCAGGCTCTGAGCTGTCAGCACAGAGCCCAACGCGGGGCTCGAACCCACGAACCGTGAGATCATGACCTGAGCCAAAGTCGGGCGCTTAACCGACTGAGCCACCCATGTGCCCCTTTTGCTCCTTTTTTAAGGATAATATTAGAGGAATAGAATTTCTGCTTCAAAATGCCTTTCTAGGTTTTGGTAACACTTATTACCTGTCTGCTTTCTGAAAGAGTAGTATTTCCACTTCCTTTTTAGAAAAAAAATTTTAACGTTTTTATTTATTTTTGAGACAGAGAGAGACAGAGCATGAGCGGAGAGAGAGAGGGAGACACAGAATCCAAAGCAGGCTCCAGGTTCCGAGCTGCCAGCACAGAGCCCGATGCGGGGCTTGAACTCACGGACCGTGAGATCATGACCTGAGCGGAAGTCGGATGCTTAACCGACTGAGCCACCCAGGCAGCCCTCCACTTCCTTAATATTAATCTAACCCGCATAACTTAGTGGCTTAAAATGACCAGCATGTCATTATTTCTCGTGGTTCTGAGGGCTGACCAGGGCTCAGCTGGATGGTTCTTCTGCTGGTCTCGTTTGGGGCCTTCCATTCAGCCGCAGTCAGCAAGCACCTGGGCATGTCCTGAGAACTTGGTGTGAAATCTCCAGGCTTCTGGCAAATAAACTGCTGAGCGAGGCATGGGGAGGAAGGCGGAGAACTCAGACATGAGAGCAGGAAAGATTGCTTTTAAATATTAATTTTTTTATCTTTATTTATTTTTGAGAGAGAGAGAGAGAGAGAGTGAGCATGAGCGGGGCAGGGGCAGAGAGAGAGGGAGACACAGAATCCGAAGCAGGCTCCAGGCTCTGAGCTGTTGGCACAGAGCTGGACGCGGGGCTCGAACTCACGGACCAGGAGATCGTGACCTGAGCCGAAGTCGGACGCTCAGCCGACTGAGCCACCCAAGGCGCCCCTAAAGATTGCTTTTAAGCTCAAACATTTCCATCTACACCTTTCCCCTCAGCTCCCTCCACCCCCAGTTATGTGGGAGGGATGAGGGATAAAGCATCACAGACAAGAGTCAGAGTGTGGACCCAAACCCCAAGACATGGACGGATTCCCAGGGCGCAGAAGTCCTTATGTAATTTATTCCAAGGACCTTGCTTTAGCTAGAAATGAAAAGGATCCCAGCTTCCCCCTGAAGCAGTGGGAGTAGAAAGCTCATGTGAAAGCTTTTGTTCCGAATTCGTTCTGATCCCCACATCTGGGTGTGCAGTTAGTAATTACTTCCTTTTTTAAACACCACTTCAGCAAAGCTGGAGTGTCACCAACAGAGGAGGCAACTCTGAAACGCAGACCAAAAATGTATAAATAGCCCCTCTGAAAGCACAACAAAGGCTGGGCTGTGACCTCCAGGGAGGAATCCCTATTTCAAGTGAGGCTCGGTGCTTCTGGAAACATAATTCTGTCTCATCAGCCGGGCCCCCGTCCCCGCCCTCTGCTGCGCTGTTCCCTCCACATCTCACACCTCTTTTTCGCCAGCTTCCTCCCACCTCCCACCTCCAAACAAAAGAGCGGGACGCGGAAAAGCTCAACTACAATTGCAGAAGGTCTCCAGCAGCAGGCCACGTCCCGGGCTCTCCCCGGTGAGAACTTCTGGAAGGAATGGGGGGGACTTCGCAGAGAGCTCTGGTGTCAGCCCTACTTTTAGGAAGTCAGCAGAGGCTTAAGGATGTCATGAGAAGCAGGTGCCTGGGTGGCTCAGCGAGTGAAGCTTCCTCAGGTCGTGATCTCACAGGTCGTGATCTCAGGTTTTGGCTCAGGTCGTGATCTCACAGGTTGTGAATGGGAGCCCCACATCAGCCCACATTGACAGCGCAGAGCCTGCTGCCTGCTGGGGATTCTGTCTCCCTCTCCCCCTGCCCCCCCCCCCCCCATGTACACACGCATGCGTACATGTGACCTCCCTCTCTCTCTCTCTCAAAATAAATAAATAAACTTGAAACAAAAAAAGAAGAGTTCCCATAATTAACCAATCCCCCTCCCCCATGCTGATCTGAAATTCTCCCAGGATGTACAAGGGCAGAGAGAAGGTGAGACACGTTACGGGGGAAAGACGGCGGGCTGACAGGGAGAGGATCTGTGGCCCTGGTGGCGAGGCCACGTCAGGGGCCACCACACGTGGCTGCGCCCCCCTCCCGGCCCCAGCCACTGCCACCTCGGTTGCCGTCCTGCTTCAGGCTTCCTTCTCGGGCGGACATCTAATACTTATGCAACGTTGCAGCTACGCGTTAAACTTCTTTACGTCCACCGGGCAGAGGAGCGAGCAGAGACAGGCGAGTTCAACACGCTGGCCAACGTGACAGCTGACAGCTGGCCAGGCTTGAAGCCCAGGCTCTTTTCCGCTTTGGTGGGGACACGCCGAGCCAGGAGAACTGCTCGGGGCTCCCCCTTCTAAGAAAGCAGGAATCGGAGCCTCTCATCTGAGCTTGTCCGTGTCCCGGGGGGGGGGGGGCAGACAGTAGCAGGCACTGCAAAGTAGGTGGGCCACTTTGGCTCAGGTCATGATCTCGCGGTCCGTGGGTTCAAGCCCCACATCGGGCTCTGTGCTGACAGCTCAGAGCCTGGAGCCTGTTTCAGATTCTGTGTCTCCCTCTCTCTCCGCCCCTCCCCTGTTCATGCTCTGTCTCTCCCTGTCTCAAAAATAAATAAAACGTTAAAAAAAAAAAAGAAAATAAAAATATTCTCTCTTTAAGGATGGTGATTGTGGCTTATCCTCCCAAGATGGCGACTGATCCTTTCTCGAGATATTCCATAAGTATTTGAATGAACAAATGAATGAATGAATGAGTGAAGGAAGGAAAAACTGTCCACATTGGTGCTTCTCAAACTTCAGCACATGCCAAAATCACCTGGAGAACTTGTTTCGTCAAGTCAAGGTTGTTGGTCCCCAGGCCCACAGTTTCTGAATCCGTAGATTGAGAAGGGGCCCTGAAATCCCATTTCTAACATCCCAGAGGCTGCTGGTCCACAGGCCGTACTTTGAGTCGCACTGGTTTACACAGTGGCTCTCCTCTTGCTGTCACACCCAGAAGTGAGAAAAGACTCAGAGAGAAGTATTTCCAGGGAACACACACCTGGATCAGGAGATTAATGATATCTCACCCTTGTGGATTGCTTTCTCGTTTCAAAAATATCTTGATAGGTCTTGTTGGATCCTTGCAAGGCTGTGACATCATGAGCCCATTTTACAGATGAAGAAGCAAGGGTCCAAAGGATCACAATCAATTGCTCTAGGAAGCACAGCAGATAAAATACGGAGTTAGGAAACACATCCAGGCCCCCTGAGCCTCGCTGGAAGTCCTCCGCACTGAACACGGGGAATTTTCAGCATAAAGTAAGTAGTGATATAAAGATTACCTCGTGCTGAGTGCTTTGCAGTATGGCCTTCCCAGCAGTGTTTGTGAGAGGGGAAGGAAGTTCTGAGATTATAATTCACTTTAAGCAAGATTTAGTCGTAAAATCAGTTTAATACTAGTAATAAATTACCATTAAAGCATTATTAATAAATAGCATACCACAGTATGATTTTAGCTACTGCTTGACAAGCTGCAGATGTGGGTACATACATGTGAGTTTTGGGACATGTTATGTCATTATTGATGACACGTGACCTGAAAGCATTCAGCCCTCAGGTGGGGGCCAAGTGGGAGCTGTGGGGAGCCTTCATTCAGGCTAGGACTCCTGGGTGTTGAGGCTCAGTTTTCTGACCCAGAATTGTCCTTCTCAAAACCCAGATAGAATCCCTCCGTCCGTAAGACCAGAGAGGAGTCATTCTTGAAAAGGATGATTAAGGGAGAATTTGCAAAGCATCTCTGACCCAGCCCTTGTCGTGGAGGCAGGTCAAGAGCCCAAGGGTCCCTGGGGAGAGCGCTGCTGGGACAGCCAGAGGAGCAGGACGGGAGATGACAGCCACTTCTTGCTGGCTGAGCACCTCACTGTCTCTCCCCAACCCCCACCCCTGGCCCCCTGCCGTGATACCAGCCCTTGGCCGGTCAGCCAGGTTACTGACTGTTACAGCATCACTCCCAAGAAGGCACTGAGGCTGAAAATTAGGCAGCCTGAGAACTCCACACAGCGCCAGGCTGCCTCCGAGGGCGTGCCACTGGTCTCAGCCGTCTGTACACCAGTTCCAGGTACCCGGCTCTGGGAAGCCACTTCCCGGGCTCGATTCCAGCCCGTCCTGTCCTC
This sequence comes from Panthera uncia, assembly GCF_023721935.1. Lineage (NCBI taxonomy): Eukaryota > Metazoa > Chordata > Mammalia > Carnivora > Felidae > Panthera > Panthera uncia. Next base: position 6,876,547 of record NW_026057576.1, on the reverse strand, counting down.
ACTTGGCCCCGGGACCTTTTTCTCACTGCTAGTGCTTGACTGGCAAATCCTTTCCGTGCCTTCGGTGCCGCAAACTCCGCACAGATTTCTGCTCTGCAGCTTTCCTAATGGTTGTGTGTGCTGCCCCCCTCAGGAAACCCAGGGGTCCCCTGTCACAGAATGAAGGACAGAATGCACCACCCCGTTGGGGTCCTTTCCGCAGGAGCCGGACTCCTGTTCAGTATCGAATCTTCAGGGCGTATAAAAATAATTCGATAGTAACACTATTTTGTGACTGAAACCCTTAAACCGGCAAGACAAGACTTTCCTTAAAGAGTTGAACGACAGAATTGAAATCCTGGACTCTAGAAGCCTATGAAGCCTATTCTCCACCTCCAGCTTCTACAGGACATCTCAGACACTCAAGCACTTTGGACATGAAGGGTCAGCTCTGACCCGGCCTCCTCTCATGAGAATATTTCAGACCATTGGTAAAAATAAGAAACCTCTGTTCTTATTAGAATAATGGAATAATAAGCTTTCCTGTTTGGAGTAATGGACTGGTAAGCTTTATACCGGTTATATATATACTGGTAAGTTCATACCGGTTAATTTGTAAAAGAAATTCCATTTACACACGGGCTGGAATTACAACATATCAGTCACCGAAATCGATTCATAGACAGCCTAACGCGAAATTTAGCTGTGTTTCAGTCTTCATTTTACATAATAGTCTATCAGCGGTGGCCAAAACGATACTTTACCATTATGATTGTATTTTATTTAATTACTAAGGCCAAGTATAAAATCTGAGCGCCCTCAATCCCCCGAGATACTGACACACTGGGGAAAATACATCTCTACCTACCTACCTACACAGAAATTGAAACAAATATAAGCAGTGCTTCTGCACAAGAGTGATTTTAGAAAATAGAAATGCCGTTCATATTGAATTCCGCAGGAAGTATTTCACAGTTGATCGAGACAAAGTAAATGTCATACTGAGAATAGAGATTTGGTAAAACGACAATCTTATTACATAAGATTTTCCTAGAAGTCTTTGTGTTACTTTATTATTAAACCAGTATTTTCTTTTGTTTTTTTTTTAAAAATACCTTTATTGATATATAGTACCGATACATACCATAATACTTACATACCATCCAACTGACCTATTTTAAGTGTACAATTCAATGAGCTTTAGCAAACGTACAGAGTTAGGCAACTGGCACCACAATCTAAGTTTAGACCATTTCCATCACCCTAAAAAAAATCAAAACCCTTTTCTAGCGATAATTATTCCCTATCCTCACTCCCTGCCCCAGGCAACCATTACTCGACTTTTGGTCTCTGAACATTTGCTGTTTGGGGGTAATTCATATAAATAGGAAAATGGTAAGTGTTTTTCTTTGTCTGGCTTCTTTCACTGACCATAACGTGTCTGAGGTTCATCCATGTTGTAGCACAGGCCAGTCCTTTGTTCCTTTTAACGGCTCAATACTATTCCATTGTATGGATATGCCACATTCTGTTTAACCATTCTTTAGCTGATGGGTATTTGGGTTATTTCCACATTTGGACTATTGTGGATAATGATGCTACGAACACTCACGTACAAGTCTTTGTGCGGACGTGTGTTTTAATTTTTCCTGGTTAGACACCTAACCAATGGAATTTTTGGATCCTGTTGTAAGTCTATGCTTAACTTTTAAGGAAACTTTTAAACTGTTTTCCAAAGTAGTCGCACCATTTTGCATTCCCAGCGGCAACTTAGAAGGGTACCAGTTTCTCAAGATCCTTGCCAACACTCGATATCGTTTTCTTTTTGATTCTAGCCATTCCAGGGGGTAAGAAAAGGGAGCTCATTGTGGTTTTGATTTGTATTTCTCCCTGAATTTTTGAATCCTTAAATTCATCCAAGGTCAACATTTAAGACTTTATGAATGCTTTTTTTGGGGGGGGGGGATCACACTTCCATTTTTAAGTCATCAACTCTGTTTCCTTGAAATGGTATGAAATACAAAAGGTATACAAATCCATAGACTACTTGTAATCAAGATTCACTCAATCAGGGAAAGCCTAAAAAAATTACGCAATGCTACAGGTATTAAGAAGAATGGATTAAAATGAAGGAAAATAAGGAAGATTGCTTTTATCATCCAGTGGTATATCACATTATGAGTAAAAAAATAAGAGGGTAAAAAAATTTTTTTTTCATTTTAAAAAACTAAAAAAATTAAAAGGTGATAGAAAAAAATTGGTTTGGGATCGGGGAAAATTCAGCCAACACAATCTCACCGACCGCTGTTCCTAAAAGGCTTGTCTGTGTCTTTTCTGCGAATAACACACTTTTCATAGGTATGTTTTCTGTGTATGACTTTACTAGCTAACATTTGCCAAGCACTCCTAAGTGCCAGGAACCGAGCGTGTTTGCACGCGTGTCGTGGGTATTTTTTGAATGTTAGCAAGCCCACATGGAAAATACTTTTGCTATCCCTATGTGGCCGACGACGAAACACAACTTTACAGGGTACGTAACTTGAGCAAAGGCACACGGTGGCCAAACTAGCAGAACGTTAAGTCACTGGTCCAGGTTTGCACTCGTGCTGCTCAGCTTTTTTGGCAACCGATGGGTGGCCGTGTGACTCTTCACTCGTCCTTACACACGTCAAATTCTTCGTTGCCCTGTGTTTCTTTCTCTGGCTTTGTTGCATTAACAGCATGAATGTGTCACTTAGCCCGTTAGAGCCGTTCCTTCTGGCCACCACTCTTGCCTGAGGCTCGTGTGTCAGCCTTCTGGCCACACTCGGGGTGTCCAGGAAGCAAGGAGGGCCTGGCCTCCCCAGATTGGGGCTATGATGCAGCTGCTGTTACACCACCTGTAACTCAGCAGCTCTCCCCCATTCAAGAAAGCAAGTGACGGGGTGCCTGGGTGGTTCAGTCGGCTGGGCATCCAACTTCGGCGCAGGTCATGATTTCCCAGTCCGTGAGTTCGAGCCCCGCGTCGGGCTCTGTGCTGATGGCTCAGGGCCTGGAGCCTGCTTCAGATTCTGTGTCTCCCTCTCTCTGCCCCTCCCCCTGCTGATGCTCTGTCTCAAAACTTAATAAACACTAAAAAAATTTGAAAAAATTAAAAAAGAAAGCAAGTGAGCTAGAAGCCAATTATAAGAAGAGTAACTTCGAATCCATGTTAATTTGTAAAAAATATCAAATAAGTGACATCAGTGCCAGCTTCTACGACTTATGCTATTATTAATATAAACTGACATGCACCCAGCATGACATGATGGTTGAGTGTGAAAGGGATACTATGAATGCCAGAGGCTATCAATTATAGTCACTAAGTGACATATCAGAAATGTGAGGCACACATACCTTTATCTCCATTATCCCACATTATTCTGTTGCATGCCTCATATTTATGATGCATCACTTCTAGACTATAATAAAGTTGCAGTTATAATTACACATGGGTCCATTTTATGATGTCAGGTTTGGTTTTTTTCACCGTGAGCGTTACTACCAAAACCTTTGACCAAGTCAGTCATAAAACGCATCAATTACGTACAGAAAATTAAAGAAATCTTAGACTGGGTTTTCTACTGTGTTGTGAACTTTCTGCCTTAGAGGTAGCAAGGGGAACCCAACGTTACACATGTGTGATCATTTAACAATCCTTTTGAAAGTAATGATGATGATTATATGGGATGTAGGCTATAATGATAGAGCCCCTAATGTAGTAATTAATACAAGGAAACTCAAAGACCCAGTTGTTACTCCTCTTTGAGACAGTGGTTACTATCCCTTTATGATATTTTTCACAGATTGTTTAGACTTTCTATGCTTTTTTTTAAGCTTGTTTGTTTGCTTGTTTATTTATTTAGAAAGAGATGGAGCACAAGTTGGGGAGGGCAGAGAGAAAGAGGGAGAGAGAGAGAATCCCAAGCAGGCTCTGCCGTGCCAGCGCAGAGCCCGACACGGGGCCCGAACCCACAAACCATGAGATCATGACCTGAGCCGTAATCAAGAGTCAGGCGCTTAACATACTAAGCCACCCAGGCGCCCCCAGACTTTCTCCGCTTCTAATTCAGGAACGGTAAATCACTATAGTAGCAAGCACGGAAGTTTGTTTCAACAAAAGATGCCACCTTCTTTTGTGCTTCCCATAGTGGTTTAGAAAGGCTCCTCCTACAACCATAATAAAATACCTAGCAGTCTCTTATTAAGTACTCTCACCTCGGAGCCAGAGAAAAAGGGAAGGGAAGCCGCTACGAGACACGAAGTCCTGCACCAAAGCTCATACACCTTATCCAAGAGAGTCTGCTTTCTCTGATTCCAGAGACCGTTTGAAAAGGCTCCGTTGTGTATTTGACAGCCCGCAACTATTCAGCAAATATTTAATGCACACTAAAGGGATGCGGGCCTTAGGCTGGCGCTGGCACAACCTCGGCAAGGGTGTGTTCCTGCCTCTTAGGGGCTGACAATGTCGAGGGCAGGAAATGCCAAGTATTCAAGCAACTGTATGCGGAGGCAGAGAAAAATGAATGCTATGGAATAAACATACATTAGATGGCAGGGGTCACCCAGTTGGGCTAAGGGAAGGCTTCATGGAAGAGGGAGCATTTGGGCTAGGGCTGGAAACGTGGCTCTGTACTCCAGGCAGAAAGTAGGGCACGAACAGGCACAGAGGCAGCACAGCACAAAATGCGGTTCGGGACCAGCAAGTCGGCGGTGGTGGTGGAGGAGGGAGAGTCAAGCTACAAACATGTCTGGTTGCACTGAACGGAAAGTTATTGTAAGAAAATCCACCTAAGAGGTATCTGCAGACGGGAAATGCAGACCAGTGGACTCCACGGGGACTGGAATTGGGAAGTTAGAAATGAAGGCTCCTACCCCGTTTTCCACGGAGCCCCACTCTCTCCCGCTTTTCTGCGTGGTTCTTGCTGCATGTCTGTTTCACCCTCCTGCCTCTCTCTGCAGACCAGCCCATCTGCATGAAGAACGCCAGCATGCGCGTGGCATGAGCCTGACTTGTGAAATAAACACCTTTGTAAGACTTTTTGTCCCAGTCATGTGTTGTCAGGAGCAATGTAAAAGCTTGTGTCTCTTGCACGGTCAGTAAATCCAGAGGCACGGCGTGCTGGGGTGTCAGGCCCCAGGCTCCTCCTATCTCATTGCTCTGCCAGGCGTGGTTTCCATTGCCACGAGCCCCCCCCGCTCCAGATGCCATCCAAGCTCCAGCCATCACGTCCACCTTTCAGCCGACAGAAGGGAGGAAGGGGAGGAGAGCACACTCTCCTTCTGAGAACACTTTCTGGAAATGGCACGTACCACAGCTGCTTATTTAGGATGACCATGGGATGTGCCAGGTCAGAGTGAAAGAGGTTTATGCTGGGATGGCAGGCATAAACTAGGACCCCCCTGCAGCTACGGGGAAGAAGTTATATATGAGCAGGTATACACAGATTCCACCGGCCAGAACTTGGTCACGTGGCCACAGCCGTCAGGGAGGCTGCACATACCCTCCTTACCCCGCGCAGCCATGTGCCCGCTGGAACCCGGGAAAAGGCAGGATGAATATCCAATTAGTATCTGTCTCTGCCACAAGTACCCTTTGACACCCAGCAAATTTCCTGGTTGGAATGTGGAAGTTGTCACGGTCTGTGGACTGGATTCTTGTAGGTCAGTCTTCTCCCCTAGTGCAACCAGGTGTGGACAGGAAGAGGGAACGAGGGCAGGAATTTGGGTCTGGATGGCTCCCCTTTCACGGGTGGAAGAAGGGGCCTGGGCAAAGCAGGCAAACTGACTGACCTGTCAACTCCAGTAGGTTACAGATATATCGAAGAGGGTGGTAAATGCTAGAGCAGACGCTCACAATCCAATTGAGCAGGTGGGTGAGGGAACCCGCCAGAAGGAAATGGGGGGAGGGGGGGAAGGCGCTGAAGCTTTACTCAAACAAGGTTAGCCCGGCTGCAGTGTGAGGGCTGATTTGGAACAAGGACGTTTGGAGAGCAGCAGTCTCCTTAAACAACCCCTGCATTCAGCCAGGTGAGACTGAACTTGACTTTGAGCAGAACGTGAGAAGGTGGGGAGAACTATAAAGCTAGGTAGCAGGGTACCAACAATAAGGGGACACTGACAGTATTATGGCAAGAGAGGAGTGAGAAAACCTATGACAAGCAAAAGTTTCAAGTTCAAAACGACTGCAGTTTGGTACAGTGGCACTTGATACAGGCACGACTATATTATACAGCACCATATAACAATGGATGGTCATAATGATGCCCTTGTTCTTTAAGAAACTCATCATACCATGTTTCAGGATGCAAAACGCTGTAATACGTTATATAAGACGCTTTTATTCAACGTGGTTAGAAGTTCTGTGTGTTTCTGGAAGGTATGCTTAGGTATCTGGAAGATTCTCTCATGCAAAACATTGTATTTCCCGAATAATAATTAAATGAGTCCTCACTGTACCTAAGGCAAACATGTTGTCAAATGCATATTACAGTACAACACTTAGATTGTTTGATTACACTTACCCTTCCGACCATCAGAGCAAAACCGTGGCCCTGGCAACCCAGGTTCAGTATTCTAAAACCTCAGCCCCATGCATGTATAAAACTCACTAAAAAGAAGTCGAGCCTCTTATCGTGGAAATGCGGTTAAATAATACCTGAAGCCTTCACGTGTCACAAGACCCTCAACATCAGTTCTAGGTAAATCATACCTATTGAAAGGTGTGTGTTTCCAATTGAAAGGCTAGAGTTGGCAGGACTCTCTTCCCAAAGACCGATTTCCGAAAGATTTCAGTCCGTGGAGAGAAAATATGGAGTACTAGAATGAAAACGCCATGAAGGACATATGCAGAAAACTATGGCTACCTCCTTTGCTTGCACGGAGAAATAACACACAACTAGTGATGCCCGGTGTTACGCTCGAAATGGAAAGAAACACACATGTGGAAACTTAAGAGGGGGCCTCTTCGGTAACTTTGAAAAAAACAACTGGGAAAACTAGGCTGGGATGGTTGAAAGTAAACACACACAAAGAAGCTTCTAGAAACTTGAGCCCCTGCATCTGACTGCTGAAGCATTCCTCCATTTCTAATGGGGATTTTTTTTTTCAACCTCCCTCACAGATTATTTTTGACTTAGCCAAGCAGGGAGCCTATTCTAAAGCCTCCCAATTTGAAAATCACGGAAGCTTTATAAAGTCCCCCACCTGCACCTCTCTTTAGGAACACAGTCCTTTCTTCTCTATAAAGGATGAAAACCTCCAGCATATAAAAACTTTGTTAGGCTGTCACTATCAATAGGGCAAAAAAAAATAATAATAACCGTTGACAAAGAAGAGACAAATTGCATCTTCGAATAAGTTTTCTTGAAGCTCGTTAAAAGCTATAACCTCCGACGTTAACTAAATTTAACCCATCCTGACCCTCACGGTGGCCCTTAACCTCTTCTTTCTTCTGCTTCCTGTGGCTGCTGGAGACAACGGGCCCAGTCCTTGGAAAAGCGTTCTCTGTAGCACACAAAAGGCCCAGCCTTCCTGCTACCCCGCCAGGAGGCCCCGGATCAACCGAGGGGTCAGCACCTGTGCGGAGAAGCAGGTGACAGTGGACCGCCAGCGTCCGTCCCGAGCGAGCTGTGAGAGTGTCTACCCTTCAGCCACCACGCTGCAGTTTCAGGCATTCAAGCCACGGCGGTTCAGGTTTTCTTTGTGAACGCAGACTTTAAACAAATTAACCTATTGCTGTTCAACTGACTGTAAAATTAATAGATTTACTGTTGCAAAAAAAGAAAGAAAGAAAGAAGAAATACTGAGAGCTTTCACTTCCACTTTGGTAAGGTCACGGATGCGTCCTAAGCTGCCAACAAAACAGCCCCGAAAATCTTTGCAGCAGAACCTAGCAACTTTAAGGGAGGGGGCAGGCAAACAATGAAACGTACAGTGGAAATCTTCCCGACCTGGTGAGCATGTTAAAACTTCACATCTGACGAGCTTCTCAAAGGGAGAGGACAAATCTCGTTACTAACATTGTAGTTGCCGGCAGTCCTGCCTTCCTTAAAGAGCCTAGCTAGAAAATCTCACGTGTCGGCAAACATTAGTGGGTGTTATTTAAAATGTAAAATGCGAAGAACTTGGTCCTGTCGTGCTTGGATTTACCCAGTACGCATTGTACCTTCTGCAAAGCTTCCAACGCCAGCTGTTGGCACTTTAGCATCACGTCCTATGACGGGAATGGGAATTACGTTCATGAAGGGTCTCGTTTTTCCAGTGGGGTCTCTCGAGGTTATTTTCTGCTTCGTTCAGTGGCACAAGACTTTTCACAGGAGATAAATGGATCTTCCCGATAGACCTCTCTTTTATTCGGCAGACCTGAAAGCTTTCCAAAACTTTATTACAACAGGCCATTCCTTGTAGATGAATTTAGCTCACTTGTCCGCAACCGCCATCATGTTTTAATAATTGGTGCCATCATTTTCTGACAAGAGGAATGATTAGTCTGGAGTATAATGTTATGGGCAAGTTTGCACGTGGTCAACGTATTCTGAATCTAGCAACAGTTGGGGAGGACGGAAAGGGTTTTCACGCAGACGCGGTCACCAGATGTTCTCCGGCTCTCCTGGGGAATCGGCACACGCAGCCCCGTGATGGATTTAGGCTGAAGGAAGAGGTTCATTCCTTCAGTCTTTCAAAACAGTGAAATGAGCTCCTACGGAGGGCTCAATCTCCCTGCCTCGGAGTTTTCCCTTTTTAAGTGTGCGAATGTGTACACGCCGGGAATAGATGAATCACAGTTCCCCCTGGGGGTCACCAGTAGAGCTCCGGTGAGGAGGTTTCCAGCTTTCGTGTGTTGTGATAACGGGCACATGGTACTGGGCCGAGGGGATCTTCAAGGTGTCTTTGACGAGTTAGCTCACACTCAGCCACGCCCCCTTGCGCACCTCGCTTTCCGTGTCCCTCTTGACAACCTTGTAAACACGGATTAAGGACAGCGTGGACCCTCTTAGCGGTTAAGAAGGTACCGTAATGAGAAAGTTGCCACCACTTAAGACAACTGCCATCAGCTAGATTTAGTAGGGACTAAATCTACTAGATTTAGTAGGGACTAGGGACTAGGGACTAGCTAGTAGGGACTAGCTAGATTTTAGTAAGGACTAGGATCTCACACACGATGGACTTCAATTCCCCTATTTTCACCAAACTGTCCTGATGAGAGCTTACGATGTAATGTTGGAGGGGATACACAAGCTAGCCGTGATCCGTTAACAACTAGGTGTCGAAGCATATGCTGAATGTGTGAAGCCGCGCAGGCTTTGAGTCACCTATGTGACCTCAGAGTAAACACAGGATTTCATTAGTGGAAGATCAGCCTCTTAAAGTTATTGTCTGTAGTGACTGTGGCATCACGACAGAGTCGGGGGTTAATCACTTTTTGAAGAAATCGCCTGCAGAATAATTACTTTGTGGAGCGGGTACGTTGCGCCCCAGTGACCTCAGGCCGAGACTGTCTCCAGGGGCTTCTCTGTTCCAAAGATTCCCACCATGCCTGTGGAGAGAGGGGATTTTCAAGGCAAGGGGCGGAATTTCCCTTTAATCCTTTCTCAGAGCAAAACACCAATGTACACATTGTGTGAGAAACCGTGTCATTTGGGGACCGACCATGGGAATTAACGGGGAAATTACTCTGTGGAGGAAAATGCAAAAGTTTTAGAGTCCCCTGGATTTGAGTTTTATTACTTCTGTTTGGGTTTTTGTTTTTGTAAATTATGGGTATGAAACAATAGCAACTGGGAACGTGTGTAAGTTCCTGAGAGCCCTAGAGGCCATAAATACAGGAAGGGGACCCAAGCGAGCCAGTTACCTGCTTTACTATCTTTATTCAAGGGTCTCCAAAATCTGCCACCACGGAGCTGAATCCAAGACTCCCAATGACTTTTTAAAAGCTGCCGCATCTCATTTCAGCTGGAGGTCAAGGCCGAGTTCAAGAGAAGAGATTTAGAACAAAACAAACAAAAAAGCTTCTCTCTGAGGGCATGTCTGCAATGTGTGTATTTTCTGGCTCATCTGCTTCCAGGAACACTAAAGCACCTCCTTCTTGAGATATCTGATGACGACAGTCTAGGAAACTTCTCGAATCATCTACGCCGGACACATAGCCTTCAAAGAGGAGATACCAACAGGGTCCTGGCAGGTAGCTCCAGTTACCTAACGATTACTTCGTGTGAATTCATTCAAATTGCAACCTTACCAAATTTCAAGTCCTCAATTTGGGCACAAATACCTTCACAGACTTGTAACCCCTCTGCTTCCTTAGTTGAGTCTAGCAGTGGAAGGAATATTTAGTATTAAGACTACCAACTCTGGCTTCAGGCTGCCTGCATTCCTTTATTCTTTTTTTTTTTTTTTTAGTTTATTTACTTTGAGAGGGAGACAGAGCCCATGAGCAGGGGAGAGGCAGAGAACGTGGGAGAGAATTTCAAGCAGATTCTGTGCCGCTGTGGGGCTGACCCACCAACCGTGAGATCGTGACCGGAGCCAAGGTCAAGAGCCAGACGTTTGACTCTGCTACTGGTACATGACCTTAGCTGAACTTCTTTATGCTTCAGTTCTCTCATCTGTGGAACAGGGTGAGATGCCTGTATTGAGGATTAAGTGATTTGAGAGAAGTAAAATGCTTAGAACGGTGCCTGGCAGGTAAATTCTATAAATGGGCATATGCATAATTGTTGAGCACCTACCCACGGTATCCCATAGTCACTCTATCCCCGTTATCTACACTAAACAAATTCAGATCTTGGTATTATGGAATAATTTTGGTAGAGTAACAGGAATCTCTAACTCTTCTGGTGTAACTTGGAAACGACCAACGTGCAAATACTAACCGTGGACTTCAGGCCACCTACACGCTGTTTCTGGGTTTCCCACTTCACTATTTCAACAAAACAGTCAGCACGTAAGATGCCAGACACTGGGACAGAAACTTGGGCCTCTGCTCTCGAGGAGCTACTTAAAGCTGAACTAGTGTTTTGATCTGCAATAAAGCAGGTAAAATCGGATTCAAGAAGTCATTTAACGAGAACAGAGTAATGTGTTGGCGGGGCTATAACATCCTCTAAACGTAGTTTGCTCCCAATACGGTAAATTCCCTAACGATGTAGCTTCACTAAGTCACGACGGCAGATTTCCACCGGGCGCTGAGCAATTTCCGATCGAAGACGAGGTGAGAGGGCAGGAAATTGACACCCACAGAGCAGCCTCGCGGACAAGCAGGTGACACCCGGGAGCACCCGACTGCACCCGAGTTTTGGGACCGCCCCACGAACTCCGGACAAACCACTTCACCACCACCGGCCCGTTTTCGCCTTCGTAACACCGACGGCCTGCCGGAAGCTCTCCCAGTTACATCCATTGAATCTCACACGCCCGGCCCCATCTCCGGATCTGTCTCCTGGGACCCAGCGCTCGGGAACCTAAGACGGTCTTTTATTTCCCGGATCTGTTTGCTCACCTGCAAACCGGGGGCAGTGCTCCTTAAATCACGGTAACTACAAGAACACTGACGAAATATTTTAGTCGACATTAAATTAAAAGAGAGGAGGCGCAGGAACCGCCCCTCGCCCTCCGCACTTTCTGTCGGAGGACCTCTGCCCGCCAGCTGGAAGGCGCTCCTCCCTACGTCACCTTTCCTTTAAAAGACGCGGGCCGAAGCCCCGCCCACTACGGAGGGCGAAGAGGGCCTCCCCGCGAGGGCCGTTCCCCGGCTTCTTCCGCCAGACCTACCAATCGCCGGCCCGGCACAGGTACAGCTAAAGGCCAGGGGCGCCGAGGGGGTGAGGGGGCCTGTGGCAGGAGGGCTTGGGCTTAGGCACAGACCTGCGGAGGGAGCGGCCTCGCGCTCGGCCGTGTCCCTGGAAGGTCAGTGCCGCCCTAGCCGCCGAGCGGAGCGCGGAGGGGCGCCGCAGGCCCTGCCGCGGGGCCGGGGATCCGGCCGGCCTCTAGGGCCGTCTTTGGGACCGGGACGCTGCCTGCGCTCGGAAACCGCGGAACCGAGGCTGGACGCCGGCCTCCTCCCGCTCCCCTGGGCGGCCCGCCCCGCCATCGGGGCGCACGTACGGGCACGCACGCACGCCCCACGTCCCCACGCCCCTTCTCTGGCAGAGACGCGCCGAGAGACCCTCCCCCCCCCCCCCCCCACTTCCCGGCGTGGGCGTGGCCGCGGCCGAAACACTTGACCGCGGTCCGTTCTGCGGAAGCGCTCCGCGTCCTGTACTGTAGTCCCTGGCTTCGGCCACATGCCTTTTCTAGAACCCGTAGCCTCCGAAGGAGGCCGTGGCGGGGAGGGTTACTGAGCGATTGCGGGATCTCGGTTTTCCCTACTTACTGTTTAATAGGCTCCGTGGCTTAAGACTCTTGAAAGAAGTAAATAGCTTTCCGACTTGAAAAGCCTCAGTTCCACGTTCGTGGAAGGCCTCCGTCTAAGTACAGAGAGTGGAGGGGAGTCTGTAAAGTCAACGACTGTTTCTTGTTCCGCGGACGATACAGTAAAAGATAACTGAGATTCGTTCCCAGCCTCCGAGAACTTGCCGTCTAGTAAAGGAGAGAAACAGCAGTAAGAAAATCACAAAATTGTTGATTGCGGTAAGGGTCATAAAGGACAGATAAACTATACTGTACAAGCACTTGATGTTGAGTTCCACAAACAGATGAGGGAGCAGGGAGAATAGTGGCTGATGGGCGTAGTTTGGAAGGTAATCAGAAGAATGCCCAGAGAAAGGGAGCACTGAGCAATGATCTGGCGGGTTTTGTTTTTTTTTTTAATTTTTATTTATTTTTGAGAGAGACAGAGATAGAATGCAAGTGGGTTAAGGGCAGAGAGAGAGGGAGACACAAAAGCAGAAGCAGGCTCCAGGCTCCGAGCTGTCAGCACAGAGCCCGACGTGGGGCTCGAACTCACAAGCTGTGAGATCATGACCTGAGCCAAAGTCAGATGCTCAACCAACTGAGCCACCCAGGTGCCCCTGATCTGGCGTTTCCTAAGCTTAAGGGAAGAGCAGGGAAGAGCATTTCAACCTTGCACCGCCAGTGTCCTTTAGACAAGGAAGAAGTTTGGTATAGAACGATGCTAGAGACGTGGCAAGAGCCTTTGGCCTCATGAACGATGTTGGCCTGTAATTTGGGGCGGTTTTGAGGTGAGGAGGGCATGGGGTGTGGTGAGAGCAACGCAGAGACAGGAAGGGATTGCAGGGTTCAAGTGTGTAGTTAGGAGACTGGTGGGAATCCAGACAAGAGATGTCCAATTTCAAGACGTCTTGAACTAGATTGGTGGCAGTGGCTATGGAGAGAAGTGGATGGATTTTGAGTGGTGTTAGGAAGTGAAATTTGTGAGACTTGGTGTTGGGTTAGCTAGGAGAGTGAGGGAGAGCAAAAACGGAAACGATGTGGCTCTGGGTGGACTGTGATGCTGGTCCCTGAGATGACGGTTGTGGAAGAGGAAATGACCGTGTAGAAGATTCATGTACAGGAATAAGTCCGACGTTAATACTGAGTCTGTAGCTCTGGATTTTAAAGCTTTAAAAAAAAAAAAGTTTCCTGGATGGTTGGCTATTAAGCTATTTCAGTAAAATAACTAAAATAGAAAATAAATGAAAAATGTCGTAGCTAAAGAAACGTGGTTAAGAAATTGGCCAGAGACATGTGTTGGCTTTTTCCAGTGTTGCAAATCAATGTTCTAGCTCTTAAAAAGCCAACCTGAGTATGGAGAGTACTTTGTTCTCCTTATGGAAGAGCAAAACCAGAGCCAAGGGACAGCAGCGGGCAAGCTCAGCGACCATGCTTCAGTCCTCTGGGATTAAAGCTGTACAACTCAAACCCGTTGGAATGGGGCAGATGGATAGTTGGCAGGTCAACAGGCAGAAGCAAGGACTTTGTGAAACTCCTGTGAGAGGTGTGAGAGGCTTCTTAAAGCCCTAGGGATTGGCGAAGTTAATTTCACAAATACTTAGTTCACTAGACTCTATGTAACTTTCATCCAACCTTTCTGGAAATAACATCAGTAAATACGAGCTTGTGAATATCGGCAAAATCGGAAAGGAAACCAGTGAGGGTGCAAGCAACTTAATCTCTTACAGGACAGGATCATAACCTGTATTGTATCCACATATCATAACCACATATTTAAATCATTTTCCAAGAAGGTTCGTGACAGTACCTCCTGAAGAGATACCACAAAAAGTAATGCAAAATAATCTATCAAGGGGAATGCAGCTGTCCTTTGGAGCAGTAATGACTTGGCCACTTTTTTTTTTTTTTCTTGTATATGACTAGCAACCTTCCTCATAATAGCCCCAAACTAGGAACGGTCTAAATGTTCCTCAACAGAAAACTGGGTTTAAAATCTGGAGTATATTCATACACTGGGACAATCCTCCGAAATAAAAAGGAACAAACTGATGATACTTGCAACAACACAGCTGAGTCCCCAAAACATGCTGAGATGCCTTTCAACAAAGAGTACATACTGCGTGGTTCCATTTATATGAAATCTTAGGGCAGACTGGTGGAAAAATATGAGGACAGTCTTTGCCCCTGGCTGGGGACAGAGACTGACTTGGAAGAAGCATGAGAGAACTTTCTGGGGTGATGGTAATATTCTACACGTTGGCAGGAGTTTTGGTTCCAGAGACGTTGGTACTTGTCAAAACCGATTAAAAGATACAGTTAAGGTTTGTACATGTCATTGTATGTAAATTTTGCCCCAAAGTGAAAGGAATCGTAAACAAATATTGAACCCTAGTTCATGGTATGCATGCAGAAGTATTTGAGGATGAAGTGTACCAATGGCTGCAATCTACTTTGAAATGTATCCAAACACAAATGGGTGGAAGAAGGAATAAATAGATAAATAAAACAAGGATAGCAACATGTAGCATCTAGATGAATGGGTATTGGGTGTTCACTGTATAGTCTTTCAACTTTTCTGTATGTTTAAACATTTCCATAATAAAAATGGGAAGAAAATAGTCCTCAAAGAATATTGTTCATTTTAAACAACTGCAGACCAATGGGAAAAGATAACGCAGCCCTAAGCTCACCAGAAATACACAGCGTATGGAAGTAGCCACATGTTTATTTCATAATGTCCCGCTTTATGGCTTAATATTTAAAATCATTTCAATTTCTTATGGAATATGTGGGTCAAACACTACAGCTCCTCTGCGTTGTGTGCATTTGGAATAATGCAGCTGTCATTTTTCTCCCATGGTCCCAGGCAGGTTAGTGATGGTGTTGAAGAGATCCAAGCAGTGGAGAGAGGACCGAAATTAGTAGGGGTGAAGGGGTTTGAGGGCACTTGTCAGTTTATCCTCCAGTGCTTGCAGGATACATTTTGGGTGATCCAGTCTCAAGTAAATAAGGAATAAAAAAAAAAAAAAAAAAAGAAATTATATGGGTTTTTTTCCCCCCCCTAGAGGTAGAGTTAGCTACCGAATTAAAAACTACCAACTAGATGCAGATTCCCCCAGTTTAGGATGATTTTAGTAAGGTCTGAGTTACCATGAGACCAGAAATGGATACCCATACTATAAAATTGTGTGATTTAAGTAAACGACTTTAAGATAATTGGCTTTTAAAATAGTTTTGGATGTCTCAGAAGGGATAGCTGTGGCAGAAAGTAACCAAATGCACCAATATTGTCATGAGAATGTAAGCATCTCTATTTCGATGTAGACCACTGGCTCATTCAGCCTACTGTTTGTTTGACAGAGTATCGGAGACGTTTAATGAGAGAAATCTTATGAGAGAGCAAGACTTCCTATTTTACGTCCACCTTGAAAGGTTTCTTAACCTTTGTCCTCATAACCCCAGGCATCCTATAGCGTAAACTATTTGAACCCACTTAACATTATCACATTTTATTCTTGGGGCGCCTGGATGGCTCAGTGTGTTCAGTGTCCAACTCCTGATTTCAGCTCGGGTTGTGATCTCAAGGTTCATGAGTTGGAGCCCCGCATGGGGCTCTGTGCTAACAGTACAGAGCCTGGTTTCGGATTCTCTGTCTCTCCCCCTCTCTCTGCCCCTCCCCTGCTTGCACTCTCTGTCTCTCTCAAATAAATAAACTTCAAAAAAAAATAATAATGTTTTATTACTTATTTCCTTATGTCTTCTTGTTTTGAGGGGGTCCTGACCCAGCGGGTGTGTGTTTGTTTTTTGCGGAGGAAGGGCAGAGAAAGGGAGACACAGAATCTGAAGCAGGCTCCAGGCTCCGAGCGGTCAGCACAGAGCCCGACACGGGGCTCGAACTCACAAGCTGTGAGATCATGACCTGAGCTGAAGTCGGACACTTAACCGACTGAGCCACCCAGGTGCCCCTAAAAACTTTTTAATTATGAACAAAATTATACAGAGAAGCCGTAAGACTGGTAACAGAACACCCATGTAACCATAACGTAGATTCAGCAAGTGTTGCCATACTACACGTATATTTTCTGCCACATCCTGTCAGAGTAAGTGGCAGATGTTGCAGTCCTCTACCCCGCAAACAACCAAGTCCCCTCCCAAGAATGGCATTGTCCCTGAGACCATGCACAGGACTTCTCTGATAGCATCTGGTCCATCAAGAATCTCGTCCATATCCAGCTTGTCCCCTGTATCTCTCTTTTTTTCTTTTACAATTTATTGTCAGACTGGTTTCCATACCACACCCAGGGCTCATCCCAACAGGTGCCCTCCTCAATGCCCATCACCCACTTTCCCCTCTCCCCACCCCCCATCAACCCTCAGTTTGTTCTCAGTGTTTAAGAGTCTCTTATGGTTTGCCTCCTTCCCTCTCTATAACTTTTTCCCCCCTTCCCCTCCCCCCTAGTCTTCTGTTGAGTTTCTCAGGATCCACATGAGTGAAAACATACGGTATCTGTCTTTCTCTGCCTGACTTATTTCACTTAGCATAACACTCTCCAGTTCTATCCACGTTGCTACAAATGGCCAGATTTCATTCTTTCTCATTGCCAAGTAGTATTCCATTGTATATATAAACCACATCTTCTTTATCCACTCGTCAGTTGATGGACATTTAGGCTCTTTCCATAATTTGGCTATTGTTGAAAGTGCTGCTATAAACATTGGGGTACAGGTGCCCCTATGCATCAGCACTCCTGTATCCCTTGGGTGAATTCCTAGCAGTGCTATTGCTGGGTCATAAGGTAGATCTATTTTTAATTTTGGGGGGAACCTCCACACTGTTTTACAGAGCGGCTGCACCAGTTTGCATTCCCACCAACAGTGCAAGAGGGTTCCCGTTTCTCCACATCCTCGCCAGCATCTATAGTCTCCTGATTTGTTCATATTAGCCACTCTGACCGGCGTGAGGTGGTATCTCAGTATGGTTTTGATTTGTATTTCCCTGATAATGGGTGACATTGAGCATCTTTTCATGTGCCATCTGGATGTCTTCTTTGGAGAAGTGTCTATTCATGTCTTCTGCCCATTTCTTCACTGGATTATTTGTTTTTCGGGTGTGGAGTTTGGTGAGTTCTTTATAGAGTTTGGATACTAGCCCTTTGTCCGATATGTCATCTGCAAATATCTTTTCCCATTCCGTCGGTTGCCTTTTAGTTTTGTTGATTGTTTCCTTTGCAGTGCAGGAGCTTTTTATCTTCACACAGTCCCAGTAGTTCATTTTTGCTTTTAATTCCCTTGCCTTTGGAGATGTGTCAAGTAAGAAATTGCTGAGGCTGAGGTCAGAGAGGTTTTTTCCTGCTTTCTCCTCTAGGGTTTTGATGGTTTCCTGTCTCACATTCAGGTCCTTTATCCATTTTGAGTTTATTTTTGTGAATGGTGGAAGAAAGGGTCTAGTTTCATCCTTCTGCATGTTGCTGTCCAGTTCTCCCAGCACCATTTGTTAAAGAGACTGTCTTTTTTCTGTTGGGGATATTCTTTCCTTCTTTGTCAAAGATTAGTTGGCCATAGATTTGTGGGTCCAGTTCTGGAGTCTCTATTCTATTCCATTGGTCTATGTCTGTTTTTGTGCCAACACCATACTGTCTTGATGATTACAGCTTTGTGGTAGAGGCTAAAGTCTGGGATTGTGATGCCTCCTGCTTTGGTTTTCTTCTTCAATATTACTTTGGCTATTCGGGGCCTTTTGTGGTTCCATATGAATTTTAGGATTGCTTGTTCTAGCTTCGAGAAGAATGCTGATGCAATTTTGATTGGGATTGCATTGAATGTGTAGATTGCTTTGGGTAGTATTGACATTTTAACAATAGTTATTCTTTCAATCCATGAGCACGGAATGTTTTTCCATTTCTTTGTATCTTCCTCAACTTCCTTCATAAGCTTTCTATGGTTTCCAGCATATAGATCTTTTACATCTTTGGTTAGGTTTATTCCTAGGTATTTTATGATTCTTGGTGCAATTGTGAATGGGATCAGTCTCTTTATTTGTCTTTCTGTCGCTTCATTATTGGTGTATAAAAATGCAACTGATTTCTGTACATTGATTTTGTATCCTGCGACTTTGCTGAATTCATGTATCAGTTCTAGCAGACTTTTGGTGGAGTCTGTCGGGTTTTCCATGTATAATATCATGTCATCTGCAAAAAGTGAAAGCTTGACTTCGTCTTTGCCAATTTTGATGCCTTTGATTTCCTTTTGTTGTCTGATTGCTGATGCTAGAACTTCCAACACTATGTTAAACAACAGCGGTGAGAGTTTGTCCCCTATATCTCAACATACCTTTTCAGTTGCTTTTTTCAAACACACTGTATTTTATCATTATGTCTCCTCTGTCTTTTTAAATCAAGATTAGCACCCCCCCCCCTTTTCATTCCCCATAACACTGACTTTTTTTTAAAGACACCGAGCCAGTTGTCTTGTCCTACAGTCTGGATCTGTCTGATTGTTTCCTTGTGCTGTCATCTGATTTGTTCCTCTCTGAGTCTGGCCCTTGTATTCCTTGGAAACTGGAAGCTACATGTAGAGGCTAGACCAGGTTCCTGTTAGACCTTTTCCAGCAGGACTGCTTTGCAGAAGGCACCGAACAGGTGCCACACTGCACAAGGAGGCATGCCCTAGGATGTTGGCTTCTTCCCACCGGCAGGATGCTGAGTCTGACCTTAGGTCAGGCAGGGTGACGGCCAAAGTGTGTTTTCCCCATTTCGATTTGCAGGTAATCTTTGCATCGCCCTTCGGCACCATATGAATACCTCGTTTCCTCATTAGCTTTTTACCTCATGATTTTGCCTCCATCCTTGCCTGAATCCGTGATTTGATTGAAGGTGGCAAAATGGTGATTTCTAAATTACTTCTCTTCTCCATTTATTAGCTGACATTCTCCTCTAACGAAGAGCTTTTCCTCCACCAACTGGGGATGATTACTGATTGTAGTTCTTCCTAAAGAGGTAGGATGACGCTTCGTTCTTTTTCTTGACCAATTTTCACAGTGAGGAGTCAGGGTAATAGTCACGCAGGGTTCTGGCAAACGATCTTTCTTTTTGATAGATTTTTGCGTATTCAGTGTGTTGAAATAACTTTCAGCCATTATTCTTTAATGTTGAAATTACCGCACATTTGGCCAGTGGGAGTCTGTCCATGCTACCAACCTGTGAATGAAATGTCAACAAACGATATTAAAGTATTATCGGGGCAATCAGAAAACTGGATATTTAAAGGAATGATTATTAGTTGGGGTAGCGTTATCATGGTTATTAAAAAGATAAAAGAGGGGCGCCTGGGTGGCTCAGTCAGTTAAGCATCCCACTCTTGACTTCGGCTCAAGTCATGATCCCAGGGTCATAGGATCGAGGCCCACATCGGGCTCTGCCCTGAGCATGGAGTCTGCTTAAGATATTCTCTCCCCTCCCCCCTCCGCCACTCAAGAGCTCTCTGTCTCTCTAAAATAATGTTTTTTTATGTGTATTTTAGAGAGAGAGCCACTCATAGAGCATGAGCAGGGGAGGGACAAAGAGAGGGAGACACAGAATCCGAAGCAGGCGCCAGGCTCCACGCTGTCAGCACAGACCCCGACTCGGGGCTCGAACCCATGAACCGCGAGATCATGACCTGAGCTGAAGTCAGGCGTTCAACCAACTGAGCCACCCGGGCGCCCCCTCTCTAAAATAAATTTTAAAAACAGATAAAAGAGTCCTAACCTCCTAGAGATGACATATTGAATGACATATTGAAGTATTTGTTGGCAAGATAGGATTTACCTTGAAGTGTTTCATGGGTGGCTGGCAAGGGGGGTGGGGGGAGGGGAATATTAATTAGGCTGCGTGAGGGATACTTAGGGTTTGATTATACTATTCTTCCAGGACATGTTTGAAACTTTTCCTAATGACAAGTTTTTTAATTATTTGAACCTAAGGTGGGATTTGCGGTTCAGATTGAGTAATCTCACAGCTCTTTTTTCTTAACTGCATATTTATGTTTTTAATCTATGAAAAGCTTGTTTTGAAGGAATGTGTACCTGTTCAGCTTTGCTGACGTAAAGCCAAAATGGAGCTCGTATTGGAGCTTAATTGCTGTGTAAATCCAGGAAATTTGAAACTCTCTAAAATGTAAGTAATGGTAAAGAACTTAAAGAAAAACGTGGTTACGGTATTTCTCTACCTTTTCCTCTTCTTGGAAAGTGTTTTTAAAGCTTTAAAAACAATTCCCCGTTATTATTCTGAAATAGTCTTTATTTTGTAAATAAATGTACTAGTATAAAAAATACTTCTTCCAGGGGCTCCTGACTGGCTCAGTGGGTAGAGCATGTGACTCTTGATCTCAGGGTCGTGAGTTCAAGCCCCACATTGGGGAGCCTACTTAAAATAAAGTTAAAACTAAATACATACATAGAAATACTTCTTTCCTGTAAAAGATTGAGGAAAAAAATGGCAAGAAGGATAGGGGGAAAAAATCACTTGGGTCTTCGACCACAGACAGCCAGGGTCTTCATAAATTTCTTTTCATCTTTTTCCTATGCCTTGTCTGTTATTTGCTTACTTGTTGTCAAAAATCCTACATTTGGAATTAATATTATCTGTTTTAATGTATTGAGGATTCATTACACACGGCGCGTCAGCTTTCATCTGTTATTGCCAGGGCCGTCCTAACTCACTGTGAAATTTGGTGCTGCGGCTGTTTTCCTGACGATAAATGGAAAAGAGGTCATCTCTGGTCTCTTCAGACTGTCCTACTTTTTGGGTTTGGTGGCTTCCTCCAGCAACAAATACCTGGCTTTTTGGTGAAACAGTGCTATGGCAGCTATTTAAAATCCAATTTGCTCCTGTCTTAGAGCCTTTAGCACAAGGACGGGTGGGGGGAGTCCCCAACCAGGTAATGACCAAAAGGGAATTCATCCCATTCACCGGGGGTGGAGCGTTGGCCGTAGATCTCACTAAGGTCAGCGGACACGTGAAGTGCCAGACAGAATGCGAAGCCAGGGGACCCCAGCGTCCCTGTACAGTGCTAGGGAGTGACGCGCAGAGGTCCCTCCCGCCTGTTCCCCTTGTCTCGGACATTCACTGAGCACGTCCAGGCTGCGCTGGGCTCTGGGCTCTAGCGTTCGGAACGCAGCCGCGAACAGAATGGGACTGGTTGTGAACATGTGTGCAAATAACCAGATAGTATGTCCGGCAGGAGACGTCTGTAAAGGCAAGGCAATGGCTTTGAAAGCGATGGAGGGTGCGGTATTCTACAGAGCAGGCGGGGAGGCCTCGCTGAGCAGTAACCCTGGGGCCGAGCCCCCGGGTTCACGAAGCACATAGGCAGCTGCGGGGCGGGTCCACCCGTGTTACTTGCACCCGGAGGAAGACTGTTCACAGGCCATCGAGGCTGGAACCGTGCCGCGGAGGCGGGGCAGGTGCTGCGGGCAGAGGTGGCCGGGGGCCGCTGTCGGCCCCTTCAGGGGCTTGGCTTTCTCCCCCGGAGTGAGATGGAAACCGGTGGAGGGTGATGAGCAGAGGAGGGGCGTCATCTGCCGTGTACCTTGTAAAAGGACCCCTGGGCGTCACGCGGGTGATGAGTTACAGGGGGGAAGGGCAGAGGCCGAGTGCCGGCGGGGGGCCAGGACCCGTACACCAGGTGAGAGAGGATGCTGTCTTCGGAGCGGGGTGATAGCAACAGGGAAGGGGGAGGTGATTGGATCCCGGAGGTTTGTAGAGGGTGAACAGAGCCAGACCGACGAATCGCTGAGAGAAAAAGGCGAGGGAAGGATGCCTTTGCTGTCTGGGGCCTTGAGCAGCCGGAAGGGCACGCGGCCTTTCTATGAGCTAGGGAAGACCGAGGGAGGAGCGAGAGCGCGGGGGCGGTGGTGTTCCCTGTGGGTGACGTCCGATATCTTAGCGGACAGGTCGGGGCGGCAGGCAACTCTACAAGGTGGGGAGTCAGGGCAGCCCGTGGCGGGTGTTATCCAGCTAGGACGGTGAGATTGCGTGTATCCCTTCACTTTCACTCGATTTACCGTGTCTTTTTTTTTTTTTTTTTCTTGGTCGTATCACTTGCCACCAGAGGCGTGAGGTGGGGGTGATGGGGGTGGGATCGGTGGTCGTACAGCCCAGTGAGATCCAAGCTAGCGACCAGAGGCGGTTTCCGGTTCTAGCGAACACTCCAGGTGACTCTCATTGCAGGTGACCCGGGGACCGTTCTTTGAGAAGCACTGCTGAAGGCACCTCGTCCTTTCCTCTTTTGTCGTGGACAGGGCCCCCTCCCTGAGTTCTTGTGTTACTCAGCAAACCCCAGAGGATGTGAGTGGGTCCTCTCATCCCTCCAGCCCGCACCTCTGGGCTTGGCCTAACGTGCAAATGGAAGGAGAGAGACACTTAGTGGGCGAGAGAAGCAAGTGAAAAGCCAAAATGCCGTTAATAAGAGCAGCGGTTATTCCCATGCAGTAAACCAGCTTCACCCCGTGTGCCTAACGCTTAGTTAACGCTTGGTCGTCACGCCTTATTACCTCGTGAGTCATCCGTTCGGTTTATGAGGGCGGCGCTTTGATTCCTGTCGGGATGTTTCCTCTCTGAGAGTCCTCCCAGAGTGCTCCCAGCTTTCCCAGAATAGCGCTTTTGTGTTC
The DNA here is from genome assembly GCF_023721935.1 of Panthera uncia. Classification (NCBI taxonomy): domain Eukaryota; kingdom Metazoa; phylum Chordata; class Mammalia; order Carnivora; family Felidae; genus Panthera; species Panthera uncia. Next base: position 6,853,509 of record NW_026057576.1, on the reverse strand, counting down.
TGGATACCTCCAGATACACTGATAAGTTCTCAACAGCTGACTGTATTCACAGTTTATGACTTGGTATTTATGAATCGCCGAGGATGTTATGTACTGCCTTCTAAATAAACCTGTAGGATGATACTTGCTCTCAGAGTCAGCACTGTAGTGCTCGGGAAATAGATCAAATGAGGCAGCTCGGGAAATAGATTCTCGGGAAATAGATCAAATGCGGCAGCACTGGGGGAGGAAACGATGGAAAACGAAAGCACTGTGCAAATACGGCTTGTTCTGACAGTAACTTGCACTGGAGCCGGGACCACCGTGACCTAGTGTGACTACAGTCACCTGACAGTCCGTGTCATTGGTGTAAATTTCCCGTGCACGGGTCCACAATGTTTGCAGATGACACAGGCCTGCAGCCCCACACACGCACGCCCTCCGTGCACCGTATCAGACCACGGGGAGGAAATGATGGAACAGTAACAAGCCTTTCTCCCTTTTTAGGATGGCCACTCTTCTTCTAAAGAGGCTAACGTTGCATACCGTAAAGACTGGAAATAATTGCATTAGATGTCCTGGTACATACACCCTGCACCAGACCGCACCAGCACAGCCGTCGCTCCGAGCTTCTGGCCCGAGACTGTCCTGCCCGATTCACGCAAAAGCTTTCGGTACTGTTGGAGACACCCAGGACGAAAGGAAGAAGAAAAAGAAGAATGAACCAGCTCTTAGCAACATCGGAAGAAAAATTCACGAGCGGATTATTCACGTGCTGGATGAGGCGGGCAACGACTTGGGCAACATGCACCGAGCAGACGTGATCAGGCTCATGAACGAGCGGGACCTGAGGCTTGTGACAAGGGACAGCGGTGCGGAGCCCCCGCAGTACCAGCTCCTGACGGGGGCACAGATCCACGAGGAGCGCCTGCGACTCCGGGAGCTGGGAAAGGCCCACCCGAAACCCGGTAGGTGACCTGCTGCCCACGCCCTGAGCCCCAGGGACCGCAGAGGGCGTCTGCCGAGGTGCCTGGTGACAGCGGGGGTGTGAGCAGCGGGGTAGTTCACGGCCTCCCCACCGTCTCCCGCATCTTTCTCCAGCTCTCGCTTCATTTCCATTCCTCCTCTCATCTTTTTCCCTCGATGCCCTGTGGTCGGTGTCGCTTCCTCGTGTAAAATGAGGGGGAAATAGGGAGGCACCCCAGAACGACGGGACCCCCTTTCCTCTTGGCCTGGCCCGGGGGTGGCAGCATCTCTGGTGTCCGGAATGAAAGAGCCTCGGAAGCGGTGGGGTGGGGTCCCTGTTCCCCTCTTTCCCCCTCATCTCTAACGTGGAGGCGCCTGGCCAGTTGGCCGGAAGCCCTTTCTGATCTACAAAGGGATTCACAGAGCATCTTCCACACCCTGTTGGTAGTAAGGCTCATTTACACATTTACCGATCACCTTACCACGGCCTTGTCTTTTATGCCTTATGGAGCCCGGAACCAGACATCAAGTGAAAATTTTTCATGAGTCCTAATAAGTGCTGACCGTTACAAAAGCTTGTTTTATGGAAAACACTCTGGGGCAGGGGCAGGAGACGGGTCCCAGATATGCCACAGCGAGGTTGTGTGTCTTAGGAAAATCACACGGTTCTCTGTGGCTCAGTTCTGTGGCACCACATTCAACAAGGATGTTGGCTGGGAAACAAAAAGTCTTCAGAAGAGGCCAACCGGGATGGTAAGGACATCACATTGCATCGCAGAAAAAACGCAGAACAGCACCGAGAAGCTTGGAGAGCTTTGGCGGGGGTGCTCTTTGCAGAGATAGTTTAAGTGCTAAGGTGGTAAAGGCATTAATTTTGTTCCAGTGGCGACGTAGGACCAGCTGCGGGAGCTTGAAGGAAGCGGGGAGGTGTTCCTAAAAGGAGGTCTTTTAGGAAAATTACTTTTGGGAATTAGAAAGCATACCGAAAACTATACACACCTGTTACCCACCATCCAAGATGAACAAGCGTTAACGTTGTTGTACTAAAGATTGTTAAACGAAACAAAACATTACAGGAAAGTCGAAGTCTCCGTGCTCCCTTTTCCTGTGCCGTCCTCCCTCCCTGCCGCCGTGGACATGAATGTGGGTCTGTGCTGTTAAACTTCAGTGACGTACAAACCCGTGGTATATGGCATGATTCTGTACACATGAAAATTATGTCATGCTGTCTTCAAGAGCTAGGTTTATGTAACAGCTGTAGCTAATTTTTTATAATTACTCAGTGGAATCCTCAGAATGTACCAGATACCGTGGATTGGTCAGGGCCTTTCCATGGGCATTGGGCTCGTTTCCAGCCTTTCATTTCCAGACCAAAGCTGGCTCGTTTCCAGACCAAAGGGCATGTCTGTCAGTGTCTCCAGAGTCTATGGGGCAAATTGTCAGCAATATGTTTAATTTCTTTCTCTACATCCTCACCCATACTTGGTACTCTCATCTAATTTTTGTCCTGCCAATGGGTGAGAAACCCGATCTTATTATTTCTTTGGGTTTCATTTCACCATTTGAGCTGCCTCTTCTGTGAACTGCCTGTTTACATGCCCTCTTCCTCTGCTTGCATGGTCCCCCCTCCCACCCCCGCCAATTTATAAGATTCTCTGTGTGATGCAAAAAAACCTTATCCTAGTTAGATTTCTTTTTTTTTTTTGCCCTTTTCAAAATTACACCATAGTGTCTTTGATATAGGAAATTATCAATTTTTTTCCTTAACAAAATCCTTCTTTTTTTTAATGTTTATTTTTTAGGGAGATAAACAGAGCATGAGCAGGAGAGGGGCAGAGAGAGAGAGACACACAGAATCTGAAGCAGGGCCCAGGCTGAAGCACAGGGCCCGATGCGGGGCTCGAACTCACACACCGTGAGGTCATGACCTGAGCCGAAGTCAGATGCTCAACCAACTGAGTCACCCAGCCGTCCCTTAACAAAATCCTTTTAGCCTGAGGTCACAAACATACCCATACCCGGTCTTTTCTTCTATTTTAAAGTTGTATTTTTTCACATGCAGTTAGTGCTCCCAGGAAGATTGTTGTGTGGATTAAAACCTAACTTTTCCCCCGTATGAAAACTCTGAATCTTCCAACGCTTTTACTAAGGAATCTGTTCCTTCCCTGTAATTTTCTAAGTCAGGATTTCCATTGCTGGATACAGGACATAGAAAGCTCGCTCTCGTCTGATGCAGTCTGGCTGACCCCATTGTCATTAGAAGGGCACCACTAAGGGAGTCAGATGAGGAGAGTACTTCCCAGGGGCGCCTGAATGGCTCAGTCGGATAAGCGTCCGACTTCAGCTCAGGTCATGATCTCATGGTTTGGGGTTTCAAGCCCCACATCGGGCTCTGTGCTGACAGCTCAGAGCCTGGAGCCTGCTTCGGATTCTGTGTCTTCCTCTCTCTCTGCCCCTCCCCGGCTCATGCTCTGTCTCTCTCTCTCTCTCTCTCTCTCTCTCAAAAATAAACATTTTAAAAAATTTTTTGAAAAAAGAGTACTTCCTAAACACTGCTCCAGTCAGAAAGAAAAATAAGGCCAATTAAGTTTATCATAAAGCTAAACTTGTTCCTTTTAAAGGACCATTCTTTTGTACTGTCATCAAATGAGGATACTAATAAATGGAAGCATTTCATATCTAGATACTTGACAGGTAAAAACTGGTACCTTTATGTCTATTTTCCTTGTTTAAAAAGCGTTCACCGGTCTATCAGACTAAGTCAGGAAGAGGAGCGTCCGGGCCCCTGTGGCAACCGCAGATCTCACGAAGTGTGCATGACCCAGCTCAGGTCCCCCAAAGGGAGCAGTCAACAGTCCTAAAAAAGTCTCTGTTTTAAACTAGGCCCTACCCTGACAAAGGAGCTAACTTTTTCTTCAAATATTGGACAACATGATTTGGACACAAAGAGTAAACAGATTCAGCAATGGATTGAGAAAAAATACAGAGTTCAAATTACTATAAAGAAAGGGAAGAACGTAGAGGAGCCAGAAAATAAAATGGTAAGTGAAAGCAGGTCTGAGAAACTGCTCACTCTGTTTGCTGATCTAAAAGGACAATCGTAGAAAGTCTGGGTAACGTGAAGGCAGAGTAGCTGGCGAACTCTACCGTGACGGCAGTAGCTTCCCAATTCGTTTTTCAAAATGCAAACATCCGCCCCATATACTTTTTCCACTGAAGCATAAGTATCGTCATGTGAAAACACTGCACTTCGTAACCTAGTGAAAGAGTAATGTGTACTCTTCTCTTTGACAAATTGTACAGTATCTAACATTTAAGCAGAAAAACATAGATTCATTTTTTTAAAGTCTATTTACGATTTATGAACGCCTCTGAGAATTCTTCCATATAAAGTTAAATGGTCTTTATGAAAAGTATCAGTTTACACTCCCAGGGTAAGTCTACAGAGTCACGACTTCACTTTTAGAGCCCGAGAACTCAGCAGCTAAAAGGCAGCACGAGTCCAGTGGTTTCCGCCCTTGTTCGTGTTAGAATCGCCGAGACCTAGGACCCAGCCCAGCTGATCCTGGATCTCTGGAACTGGGTGTGTTTCCCAAATGACTGTGAGCGAGTGTTAGGAACCGCACAGGACTGACAGTTGTGGGGATAAGGAGGTCCTCTGCCCGTGCCCAGACCCACCGCTCTGTACTTCTTTTTTCCAAGAGGGTAGCTGGAGCCAAACACAGCCCCTCAGGGCCATTGACAGCGGGGATTTTCAACTATCGACTTTTAGTGCAGGAGTACAGTTACATGGGGTTTGTAAAACTGCCTGGTTATGGTATAGGTTTCAACGACTGCTTAACCAGAAAGGCACAGTTTAATTGAGCTAATCACTTAAATAACAGCAACTCAATCAAGAATGCAGATTTGCACGGGTATTAGAGCATCAGCACTAGGAAGAATCGAAGACATTGGTTTTAAATTAATCTTTGGCCGTTCTCCCCTTCTAGGAGGAGATATGTAATCAAATACTCCAGACTATGCCCGGAACAGCTACCTTCTCAACCCGCCCACAACCTGTTAGGGGAGGGAAAGCTGTAATGTGTGTTCTTCGTCATTTAAGCAAAAAGGAAGAGAATGCATATAGAGAAACGCAAGGAGCCCAGAAAGAGGACCCTTTGAACAAAGAAAATGGAAACAACAGAGAATCAGATGTTGTGCATCCATGATTTTAATAAAGAGAAATGTGCTTCTGGGAGGAAAGAACTGAGCTGGCTGGTCTGTGGTCCTTTAAGCAAAGCAATCTGGTGTTCAGTTGAGGGGAAGTATCGCGACCGTCGAGAGCACCCTGTCTTCAGTACAGTTCAGTGACTCTCCGTTTGTAGGCAGAGATGAGCTTTGTCCTTGTTTCTTTTTAGGAGGAATGTATCCACTGAGACGAGAGGCCAAACTCCGTTTTTCACGAGACGGTTTTACCTTTGGAAATAAGAAAGCGAGACAATGAGAACACAAAATCAAACTATCCAACTAACCTAATAGCTGTACCCCCCAACAGGCACCCAGCACCCCCTTAGAAGAAAGAGAAGCCCGGCGATCGTGTTCCCGGTAGAGCAGCTCACACAGCAGTGACGAGCGGAAAGTACCCGAGACTGCATCCGGCTGGGGGACTTGGGGTTTAAAACCCACAGCGGGCCCCAGTGAACTTACTTTGAGGTTCATTTTCTTCTTGTCAGGGTCATGCGCAACGGCGTGCCTAGTGAGACTTTGCTACAATGAAGGGAAAAGAAAAAGTTATGTTTCTGAAACGCTGCCATTTGGGTGCCTATTAATATGAGAACTTCACGAGTTCTTTAAATAAACTGTCGACCTTCTTTCTGTTACATACCTTTGAGGGACTCGACCTCTACTTAAAGTTTCTCCCACCAGAGCAGAATTCTTCCTCACATCCTACACCTCATCACTACCTTTCCCGAGGACCCATGTTCCGAATTTAGACAGTCTCGCCGCCACCCCCCCCCCAACCCCGTGGCTTCTGAGTTGCTTCCTGAGGGGGAGGAGGGGGAGCCAGTTCTGGATGAGCTATTCCAGGCTGGAGAAGCTTCCTGTAACTGAATCTAGGCAGCAGCATTCCCAAACACCAACTGAACACCTGACCGGTCTCCCTGCCCTCGATGAGGATGCGGACCGCGATCGGCTCCGAGCTGCTGTCGGTTTGCATCCACGCTGGGCCTGCCTCACTTGTGTGTTCTGTCTTAACCATGGCGCACGGCGCACGGCACACGCTTGGAAGAGTACCGGCCAGAGAGCCTGCCGAGCCGCACGGGGCCCTCCGGTGAGTGTCCCGTGCTCGCCTGTTCACATCTCGCCCAGATCTAGACTAGACTCCAGTCCTAAGGTCCCTCGTGTCCTGATGCCCACTTCTCGATCCCTAGATGGTGAGTCTAAAAGGACACCTAATAGGCATGTGGTACCACAGGCCACTGGTTCTCAAATGGAGGTAGGGAAGAATCCCCTGGAAGGTTCGTTACAACACAAATTACCGGGTCCCATCCCCAGTTTCTGATTCGGGGGTGGGGTGGGGGGGGAAGGATATGCATTTCTAGCAGGTTCTCTGGTGATGCGGAAGCTCCCGGTCAAGGGCCACACTTTTGAGAACCACTGGCACGGGCGAATGCGGTTGTTGCGCGGACTTCAGAACCACCCCTGCTGAGGCGAGAGGGGAAGGTCCGGGTCACCCAGCTTTCCCCATCGGCAGGCCCCGGGACACCGTCTCGGGACCCAGGGCTCCCAGGAACCCCGCCGGGAGGCCGCCCGGCTAGAGGACGGCGTTTGTGAGGGCGAGTACTTACTTTCATCGCGAACGTTTTGCCGCAGCCGGCGTGCTCACAGGTGAATGGGCGCCTTTCCTCGTGAAAAGAGAGAATGTGGCTCTGGAGATTAAAGACGGTTGTGTAGGTCCTACCACAGCCTTCCCTGGGACACCGGCACACCTCCCTCTCCGGGGCGTGAGTCTTCATATGTTGCTTCAGGTAGTCCTTGCGTTTAAAGGTTTTCTGGCAGACTTCACATCTTACGGCCTCTGGTGGAGCAGACACACACTTAACCCATTTCCCCGGGTATCGCCACGCGGGAAAATTAACGCTGAGCTTGTAAGGCAGGTATTTGGGGCCAAAAAGGTCACGATGATCATAAATCCGAACACCGGCTGCGGTGTCTGTTGCTTGGAAGCCGGTCTCGATGCTCCCACGTGCTGTATTACGTGGAGTCACTCTGTTCCCTTACCAGGGAGCAGGGGTTCTCAGCCTGGTGGCCGTGGGCAGGGGACAAGATGAAGTAGACCCGTGTCCTTCCTCGGCCTCCAGTACAGAAGGCACCGCCTCCCAGATCGCCCCCCCCGCCGGAGACTTTCCGGCCGCTAACTGCACGGCGGTCCTCCCCGACCCGGGACCCCGGCTCCCGCGCGTCTGCCGGGCCACCGAGGTACCAGTTTCACCAACGTCACGGGAACGCCTTTGTCTTAAGGCACACGCCTAGCACTTCACTCTCCAAAACCGTAGGGGCAAATGTCACTGCGCCACGCACATCTGCCTCACCTTTATGGGCTTCCCTCATGTGTTTTAGAAGCTCTGTCCACGTTTTTGCCACGAAGGAACATTCTTTTTTGCACACGTAGCCTGTGTAGGAAAAAGCAGATTGGCGCATCGCCTTGTGTGAATATTCAGCGTAAACACCGCTCGTCATTGGAAAGGAAACTTACAAGCCTATACAGTTGCCCTCCTACCTCCCAATACCATTCTGTTCCGTCAGCCGTTGGAGGTGGGAATAAAAACTAAGGTTTGTTTTACAGTAAAACCCAACGACCCCACAGCGAGGCGTTCACTGCACGTGGGGTTTCACCTCAGCAGACTTCACGGAAGGATGCCGTGCCCTCTCCCGCTGTGGTCAGTGAGCTGGGTAGACCGCGCGTGGGCTCCCGGCTGCCGTCACTCCCTGGCCGCTGGCTCACGGTCCCTTCCCTCCCTGCTCTGTGCTTGCCTCTTGTTTTCCTCAGAGCTCTGGGGTCCTCTGCGTTCGCCAGACCACCAACACTGAGTCTCGGTGGTTGTGTGCCCATCCCTGGCCGCCTCGAGTCTTACCATCTGGTAGGTTCTACACTGCAGAAAAGACTCGGGCTGCGACTAAGGGAGAAAATAAGACCCTAGAGGAAACTTCGCTGCGGACGACAGTGGACATTGTGCAAAGCACCGCAGCTGGAAGAATCCGGGTAACAGCCAGCCCGTGTTTCACCCACGAGATACCAGAGTGAAACTAAAAGGAGCGAGGCCACCTCTCAGGCTTCACCTACTACTCTCTCGTTTTAAAAAAAAAACAACCCAAAAACCTATTCTATACTCAGAAAACCGGAATACAGATACAAAAACGTCCCTCGTGGAAACAGAACAGATTCAGGTAATTTAATCCAGTCTTTCTGAAAGAAGTTACGACCTGATTCCTCCGGAACCTCAAACTGTTACCCAAGCCCTGCGAGTGCCAGTAAGGAAAAGAACGACACAGGTCGTGAAGACGTTTAAATGGTGGTGGCGAAGCCGACCTCGGCTGGAGCGCTGCACTCAGAAGCGTAACGCACCGCCAGGCACTCGCGCGGGGCATAAAGCGTTCGCTGCCAACGGCGACAAGAGCGGTGCGTGAACGGGCGACAGGCGGGCCTCCGGTCGAGAGCCTAACACCTCGGGCTGTGGCGTGCCGCCCCCGCCTGGACAGTGTCGAGTTTCTCAGCGTGGCCGTGGAACAGAAGAGAAGGCGCTTTCCGCTCAAAGTGTTAGGCCCGCCGGCACGCGTCGCGGTTAGTGTCTACTCAAAGCTGGTGCCACAGGGGCCCCCGTACGCACCCTCGTGGACCTTCCCGTGTCTCTTCAGCCTGCTGCGGGAGGCGAAGTGTTTCCCACATCCCTCATGGGCACACCTGGGCGAACGACACACGAGGCGTGAGCCAATCCGTTTCAGGGGGGCAGCCCCTCAGGGTCGACATGAGCTTCGTCCTTTTCCGCTCCCAGAGTCTCTCCCCACGACCAAACCAATCGTAAAAAGGAGATTTAAAACTGAGACCGAATCACAGGTGAAATTCAGGTGACTGGCCAGCCTGCAGACAAAACAGACTTAGAGAAAAGTACCAGCACCTTTTTTTTTTTTTTTTTAGGATGTGATCAAATAGTTTTTATCTTCATGCTTCTGAAAAGATACACTGTTTTCCTGGCTACAAAAACACGGCCTGTGTGAACCCCTAAGGCACTGGGCATGGTCTCTGCGAGTTTTAACGCCGCGGCCGAGGGCCGGCGTGGCGAGCAGGCTGCGTCAGGTGCACCCGTCTGGCGACCGGTGCAGAGGCACGTCCCAGCTCCGTGCGACAGCCCTCGGTGGCCGCCCACCGGCCCCGCGTGGGCCAGGAGCACCGCCAGCCCGTGCTCCTCAAGACCTCACCGGGTGCTCCTTCGCACCCTCCCCGAGTCCACCCCCGTGTGTCCCGTCGCCGTTCCTGTCCCTCCTGAAGGCCCCTCGCATGCAAGGCCGACAGGCCCGATCGCTGTGGCTCTGTCGGAAGGGACCGCTTCGTGTCTGCACCGTGACCTTTCATACGACTGAATAAAGCCACTTCTCAGCGCTCCCTTCAAGCTTAACCACAACTGTACTGATCTCACAAATTATTCTGGAACACGTTAGCTATTTCTTTTAGCAAATAAAAGCCAAATTAAACTTTTGACGTGCCCCCGATATAGACGTGGGCGTTCACTGCACAGAAAAATGTTAAGATGTGGCTTCAGAACGCTTGTATCCCACCTCCGCATTTCAATCTTTTTTTTTTTTTTTTTTTTTTTTTTTTTTTTAGTTTTTATCTATTTTGAGAAAGAGCGAGAGCGCGTGCATGAGCTGAGGAGGGGCGGAGAGAGGGAGACAAAGAGAGAGAGAGAGAGAGACACACACACACAGAGAATCCCCAGCAGGCTCTGCGCTTTCTCCTGAACCGTGAGATCATGATCTGAGCTGAAACCAAGAGTCGGACTGAGCCCCCAGGCGCCCCTGCGTGTCAATCTTCCTGCCACCTGAAGTGCAAGAGACCTCACCCATGTGGAGAACCTACTTGAACAGTGGCTCACTGGTGTGCTGGCACTGATGGGTCCTCAGCTGCTGGTGTTTCTTAAAGGCCTTCTCACACCCTTCAAAAGTGCACTGTTTGATAAAGGTTCGTTAGACTTTGGAAAAAATCAAAGAGTGGTTCACAAGAGAATTCCCTCAGGAGAAACACACCGTGAAGATTTTACACTTGCTGCCTGCTCCCCCCGAGTTACTGTCGAATCGTATGCCAGGAAGCTTTAAAGATTTAACACATTGGAAACAGCAAAACGGTTTCATTTGGGGCAGGCTACCATAATAAACTTCATTAGCAAAAAAAAAAAAAAAAAAAAAAAAAAAAGGATGCTTTCAAAATAAGCCATTATTATGATAGCTAGTAGTTGGGCTAAATTCAGGTATCTGCCAGACAAAATCTGGTTGATGAGCCCTTTAGGAACATTAGACAATAAGCCTAAAAATATGCAGAGAGTTTAAGCATAGAAAATCATTCATACTTACTACATATTGTTTTTGCTGATTTTCATGTTTGCGTTCAAAATGTTTCTTCAAGTTTGATTTTGTGTTGAATTTCTGATCACAGCCACTAGCTGTACAACTGTAAGAAATTGCATAAATCAAAATATTAACAAACCGAGTGAAGAGAAGTTTTAAGATGTATATATCCTCCTCCTTTATAGAAGTACTATCCAGGGGGCCTGGGTGGCTGTCGGTTGAGCGTATGACTTCGGCTCAGGTCATGATCTCACGGTTTGTGGGTTCGGGCCCCACGTCGGGCTCTGCACCAACAGCTCAGAGCCTGGAGCCTCCCTTGGATTCTGTGTCTCCCTCTCTCTCCCCCTCCCCCACTTGTGGTCTCTCTCTCTCTCTCTCTCTCTCTCTCAAAAATAAACAAACATTAAAAAAATTTAAAGAAACAACTACTGTCCAAAGTACAGTATAAAATAGACTTTAACCAACTCCAAAGCATTAAAGCCGAAGCGTCAGCCTCACTCTGACGGGATTACCAGGGAACGAGATGCGTCTTCACCCAGGCTTCTGAAACCAAGCACGTTCATCACACGTCCTTTATGAGCCGGGCACACAGAAGGTGCAATACATTACTTCCAAAAGCCCAAACCCTGCTCAGGCTTAACTCCATGTTTAAGCGAAATTGTTTTTTAATTTAGAATCTGAAAACCTTCATTTTGCTTGAAATGTCAAAGTAAATTGCATTTCCAAAGGAAAAAAAAAAACCCTCAAAAACACTACTTTTAGCTTCTGTTCAGAGGTAGAAATGGGTATTTAGAGCAAAACCACCAACCATAATGCCCTCTGGCGTATCACCAAGCCATCCTAGTTCCCCTTAATGAGTGTTTCTATATCTTGCCCTTGAATTATCCAAATTCTTTGTGAAGTTGTCTTTTAAACGTGTGCTCTTCTTGTGAGAGTCCTCAGCCTGAGGGACGAAGCAGGACTTCTATGACGGCCCTAATCTCAGCCATCACGGACCAGTAAACACGGGGTGACACTGTCGGGCGCTGTGCCGTCTACAGGGGGCTGACCGTGAGCGGGGGCAGCGGGAGATCCCACTGGAAGCGTGTGGGAGGCTGTGGCAGAGAACACGACGGACGCCAACGGGTGGTGGTTTTGACCCCAGGGACGGAAGGCTGACTTTTAGCTGGGTACACGGTCAACAGAAATAGAACTTTTTCCAGCCTCCCCTGCAATCAGGGGTGGCCACACGGCTGTTTCTGGCCCATCCGGCTCAACGACCACAAAGTGTCTAAAAGGGGGCACGCCTCTTTTGCGCCTTCGCCCATCCTGGTGGCTGGAACGCCTATGATGGCTGGAACTCCAAAGGTCATCTTGGACCGCGACGTCGAAGCCCCAAGATGAGGACGGCAGTGACAAGTTCCAAGGAGCCCAGGTCCTACTGACTGTGGAACACCCCCAACTGTCCATGTCATCGTTTCTGTTACACAAGAGAAACAGAGACGGTGTTGTTTAAGCCTCTGTTGTGCTGGGTTTTCCGTCACTGTTGACTTCAATCCTGACACAGGCATCTAACCCAACACCAGTGTGGGACAAGAGGACAGGGCCCAGAAATGTCCCGACCGAGAGCAAAGAGCAGGCGCAGGGGCACAGAAGACGCGGACAAAGTTGCAGGGTGGTGCACGGACCGGGTTTTATGTCTGAGAGTCAAGCAGATGGGGCAAGATCACAAAAAGGCCAGATCGCAAAGGCCATCTGCACAATATACTAAGACCCTGGGCTTCGTTATGAAAGCAACACTTAAACCCTGCACAGCTTTAAGAAGGGAAGCCGTCTAGAGCAGAGACAACACCATTCAGGTCGGAGTCAGAGCCTGAAATATGACCGCGGCCGCGGGGGGAGGGGCAGGGGTCCGACGAGAAGGGACAGAACCTGACGACCCGCCGGCTGCAGAGGACAGCCTCGAGGACGGGGCGTCCAGGGAAGCTGCCTCGCCTTCACTGAGGGCCATCGGGTGGACAGGGATGCCACCAACAAGAACGAGGGACAGGAAGGCCGAAGGAAGCAGAACTGAGGCTTGGGCCTCAGTTCAAGAGACTTGGGCCACGTGGAATTAAGAGGCCAGAGAGAGAGCCGGAAGGGAGGAACACCGAGCTGTCCTGTTCCAGAGGGAACCCTCCCTTTCCAATTCACCCTGGGAATCTGTCCAGCCCCAGTTCTTCTCGAAGATCCAGTTTTTTAAGGAGCACACAGTAGCTTAATTCAGAAACCATGAAGCATAAAAAGGGACACAGCTGCAGGTTTCCTTCCACCCCTCGCCCCTGCCTCCTCCCCACCCGGGACTCCCCACTACTCCCAGCCAGGATAGGCGACCTGTTCGGCTTTATACAGATAGAAGCAGATATAAATGCAGATTCTTCCCGCGTTCTTCTTCTCCCTCCTCCTTTTTATGCACAAAAAGGCAGCCCTCTGTCCACTCCTCTGAACTGTGGTCTTTTGATGAATATGCCGTTGGACACTCACTCACGGCTTCACAGACGGTACCTGCATTTGTTTTTCCGGCTGTCTAGGATTCTAGCATGTTGATACTTTTCAGTCCCTCCTGATGAGCACACGGGTTGATTCCAATGCTGTGCACAGAACCTCGTAGCGGCATTTAATTCAGCCACAAGTGTATCTGTAGAATAAATTCCCCGAAGCGAAACTTCTAGGTCAAAGACTCTCTCCCGGCCCCATTTTCCAGACCACGCTTCGTTACTCTTTGCTGGGCTGGTCGAACCACATTTTGAAATACGTTAAGCTTCACTTAGGGTCATCTGTTTCGGTGATACGCCGTGTGCTTGAACAGGGACGGGACTGAACGCGTCTGCCCCCTCAGGACTTTGTCCCGTTCCCGCTGGCCAGCACGCTGGTCAGACGGAGGTGGCTCTCCACATGGACAAGGGCAGTGAAGACGATCCCGTGCCAACAACTGACAGCTCCCCTTCCTCAGACTGTTTGGACCTTAGTGAGACGTGAGACACTTCACATTCGTCATCCTCTTAAAACTGGAAGAAGTGAACTCAGATCATTAGAAAACCTCACTGCTCAAGGAGCTGTCTCATAGAACACACTTGTGATACCAAATTCTAACATCTGCAGGACGTGCCATACGGCTATTTTTCGACGTGGTCTCCCGGATGTAGCTCTGGGGATCTATAAAGTCGTTACTCTTTTTCCAATGAAAACTCCGTGTTTTCACAGAACATTTTGTCCAGTGGTTCTCAAAGTGTGGGTGCCAGACCCACGGCATCAACATCACCTGAGCCTTTGCTAGAAATGCAAATTCTCAGGCCCCACCCCATGTCTACTGAATCAGAAATTCCGGAGTGGGACCCAATACTCTGTGTTTTTTCTTAACAAGCTCTCCAGGTGATTCTCACGCTCCCTATATTTGAGACCCACTACTTTAAAAGACAAGCAACACCTCCACCCTTTTCAGAGATAATCAGCAACTCCAAGGAAAATACAATTAAGCCTGGCATGGGAGCGGTGAAGCGGCTCGATCTGAAGAAACACAAGATCAACTATTAAAAGCTCTACTCCTTTATGCTTCTGTCTCTTCTCCCAGCAGCTTATCGGTTCAGAAAGACCCTGTTCAATGCAGGGCCAAGAATCTGCCAGGGAACCATGACCCCATCTAGTCTGAACGGAGTGTTTTTCGAGGAGGGTGTCCCACTTAGTAGACACGTTAAAGGGAGGAGAGAGGATGCCAACTTAAGAGAACTTCAGACAGACTCATTCCTGAAGTTCTCACGAGTGACCCACACACCCCTCCTCTCTTCCACACGTTCAAAACCCAGGCTCCTCTCGTACCAGGAAGTGCAAAGGAAGGACACTGCACATCCCTGGCCTCACGAGTTAACAATCTACTTTCTTACCAGGTCTGCATGCCAAAAGCAAGCTCTTTAAAGGCCGTAAGACTGTTCTCTACTTACACAAATGGCTTTTCCCCAGTGTGAATCAGGACGTGGCGGGTCAGATGGTAGTCCCTGACGAAGGCTTTGCCACACCCTTCACGGTCACAAACAAACGGTCTCTAGCAGGAAGGAAAGAAAAAAACATGTCACTCCTGCCCCAGTTAGTATCTCTGGTACCATGTAAAGACCTAAAACGTGTAGGGGACATTTTAGCCAGGCAGGGACTCTGCCTCCAGGGATGGTTTCCACTGAGTTACACAAATGCCACAACTGCCTCCCGAAGTCGGTGCAGCAGATCCTGCCCTGTCAGTCGCACGCGAACTAAGCGGGTGGCCTTCATGGTAACAGCACCGCTCACGTGCTCCCAACCCGACAGCAAGCGTCCACAGCAAGCCCCTTACGGATGACTTGTGTGCTGTTAGCGTTGGCCGATGTGCACAGGTCACCACCACTGCATGTTTTTCTCCACTGAAAGCCTACGGCAGAGGCAGGTGCGGGTTCCCTCTCATCCCGGACAATCCCAGGGTCTGTGCTAAGAGAAGGCCTGACACACCCAAGGAAAACGCTCGCAGCCTCACTGCGACCACCGCTTGGGACCCAGGAGGTGGGAGGAGGGGGTCTCCATTCTGAACCTACAGGAAAAGTCGAAACACATCCCCCAAATAACCAGTGTGGTTTATTTACCTATGAAAAACATAGCCCCATGGCAGTCCAGTGGGGGGAGGTACCGAGGCCCCAAATGTCAGTGCTAGTAACAAAGCAAGCAGACGGGAAGACAGAAGAGCTGAGTTACCAGGGGAACATCCACAGAGTTTTGCACAATATTTGCCATTCTTTTTGTTGTCGTTGTTTTTGTTTTAAAGAAAGTGCAATTCATTGAGAGAGGCGCAGCTGAGGGAGGGGGGTGCAGGGCTACCGCTCCCATGCCCCGAGGACACAATCTGCCCTTCCCCTGGGCCATGGCTCTGGGGGCAATCCACAGAGGGGACAGGAGGCTCACGCTGCCCCAGGGTTTCTCGGAGAGGGACACAAAAGTGACCACGTGCTTCTCTCCCTGGACATACTGGTTTCAGAACCCAGAAGCTGAGGGGCGGGATGGGCAAGAGAAAGGACAGGAAGGAGAACACAACGGCTGCTCCGAGGGGAGCCAGTCACTGGGCAAGACTGCCACGACAGCGGGTGGCACGGGTAAAGTCCGGGACAGAAAGGAGCAGCGCGAACGGTCCGCGTAGAAAAGAGCTGGAGGAAAGGGTCAACCTTCCAATGGCAGAGAGGGTAGGGAGCCATGAGGTCACACGAAGGAACGGCCCGGAAGTTAGGGAGGTTTGGGAGCAAAGGCGGGGGCTGCAGGTCCCTGGGTTAAGAAGTAAAGGGCTTTAGCTGAGGCAGTGTCAGGCCAGGCTCTGCCGAACACTGGGAAACTGGGCAGGTTCCCTGGCCTCCGTGAGCTTCCCTTTCCCCAACTGCCATCTTCCAAAGGCTTCCTACTGCCCTCAGAAGAAAACCCAAACTCCAAACCCTATTTGCACCCTGGCCTACAAATGATCCCACCGCACCTGCTTCTCAGACCTCCTCTTATACGGCCCCCACCTCGATCACAATCACAGGCTCCTTCTGCAGTTTCTTTCCACCGGGACTGTTTTCCCTTGTGTCTTCCCGGTTGGATCCCTTCCTTCTCATTCAGGTCAAAAGAGACCTTTCCTGACCATCCTCCAGGAGCCCTCAATTTACTGCGTCTCATTCCTACTTATTCCTTTGTCCCCATTCAAGGACAAGGTCGGTGACAGCAGGAGCCTTTTGTTTTGTCGACTACTCTCGTCAGAGCTAAAAAGGTACTGAATTGTGAAGGAATGAACGCATGCTGCTTGCAGAACCTCCAGTACTAAGACGTTACCCCTCGTTCCAGTTCCAGGAGGCCAGGGATTAAGGCAGGTGTCTGCTGGGGGTCGAGGGCGTAGAAAGCATGCGAGTAAATGAATCCTTCCTCTGCACCTATTTACAGATTATCAGGAGACGGTGACGGACCAAGCCTCAAGATCAAAGGAGAAGCAGCGGCTCAGGGTGCTTGGAGCCCATGGCAAGGCTGTCTTTGGGTCTCAGAACTTGTCTACCTCTCCTCGGCTCCTCCCTAACCTAAGGCAGAGCTGGTTCGCCTCTGTGATCCAGGCTGCCAAGACTGCATAGGTCTCGCACAGGCTTGTGCAGCCACACGCTGCCCCGGGGCCTCTGGGACAGAGCCCAGCTGGCGGGCCACCCCATCCCGAGTCCCCGGGCCCGGACGCCACACCCCTCCGTGGCCGGGCCGGCGGCCCCGTTACCTCCCCCGTGTGCTTGCACAGGTGCGCGTCTAGCTTCCACGCCTTGTTGTAATTGGCGCTGCAGTCGGGGAAGGAACAGATGAACCTCCTACTGAGCGCGGAGGGCGGCGGGGCGGGGCTCTCGCCCGCCGCGGTGAAGGCGTCGGCGATGGTCAGGGATGACACCGCCTCGGCGACCGAGGCCTGCGGCTCCAGGACGCCTCAGCGGGCGCTCAGCCACGTGCCGAGCCACGGGCGACGAACGGCTGCGCGCGGCCGCCGCCGGACCCCGCTCCTTCCACTCCCGGAGGCTCCCACGCGCGACCCCCCCCGGACTTCCGGGAGCACGACCCCGGAGGGGCGGAACTGGAGCGCCGGCCCGCGCGCGCGCGCGCACAACAGGCCCCGCCCCGCGCCGGCGCCGCGTTTGCGCATGCTCCAGGGAGCCGCTCTCCGGCCGCGCCCACCCACTTTGGGTGGAGCTTGCTCGCGGTGCCTGCGGCGGCGGCTTCCTCTTCCCCGGCGAGAGGCGCTTTTCCCTGATGGGCTCTAAGGGGCCCGCTTCCCCAGCGCAGCTGATTCGTGACCTGTTTTCCGCCCGCCACCACTCTCTATAAAGCGTAACTTAAATTACATTATTAGTTTGTCTTTTTTATGGATAGATTTCCTTGCATGCTTTCTACTTGGTTCCAAAAGTTGTCGGCACGTTTGGAATCTCTTACAAATTGTGAGCCCAGAACATACCCCGGACCGACGAAGCCACAATTTTTGGAAACTCCCTAGGGATTCCGATGTGCAGGAAATTTGGGGAACCAGTGCCCCGAGACCTTGCTGCTCCGAGTGTGGTTTGCGGACGGGCAGCATCACGAGAAATCAGAACCACAGACCTACTTGAATCAGCGCAATCCCCAGGGGGTGTGGTGCGCATTCAGATTTGAGAAGCGCTGTTTCAGAGGCTTGAGTGAATGGAGGAGTCTTGGTTTTACCAGGATCACTTGTTTAAGGATGTCCTTGGATGAGGGTAACAATGACAGGATGGATTGTCTGATGATCCACCGGGTGTGGCTTGTTCACATCTTGCATCATTCCAAATCGTTAAGCGGGTCCTTATCAGAAGGTGATGAACAGGTCTCTGCAGAGAAGCGCAGTTTTGAAAACAAGCCCGGGGCTTGCCGCCCAGCCCTGATCTGGGATCCTCACATCGTACTCGCTCCTGAGCTCAGTCGCGTCATCTGTACAGTGAAGATGATGATCATAACGCCTGTCTCAGAATGTCATGAGGACTGTACCAGGGCGTCCGGGAAGTGGGTGCACCTGTTGCTTTTCTTGATTGCCGCTCTAGCCCCGCTCCATGGGACAAGGTCACACACATCCCTCGGTCTGACAACTCCCAGAGTCTCAAATGGTTTCCTTGGTGTTGGATCTGGCTTTCTGCTCCTACTGTGCATGGGCGTGGCAGGGTACCTCCCTGAGCTCTTTGAATCGTTCTCGCCTTTCAAGTGGACTGTTAATTACCGCCGTTTTGGGAATGAATGACATTATATGAACCGACAGTTGCATTTGTTACAAGCCCCTGTGCTAGCCCCGTTTACCACCAACTTTCAGTTCTCCCAACAGCACTGCATGTTAAGCAGCTACAGGGTCCAGGCCATGCCTTTGTTTCTTCTGTCTCTTTCTTTCCTGTGAACAGATCCTTTGCTCCACTCGTGCTCTCTGCAGTTTGCTCCCCAATGCGTTTTTTCCAATGTCCCACATTTCTAAGTGACAAATGCACTTTTTTCTTTATTTTAACACCAAGCGAACAATCTTACCATCTCCTTCTGTTTACACCTCCTTCCCTCTCTCTCTCTCCCAGGCAACAGTAGTAGAATTCTGTCTCCCACTCATGAAATCTTAGAACAGTGGTTCTTGGGGTGCCTGAGTGGCTTAGTCAGTTAAGTGTCTGACTTCGGCTCCAGTCATGATCTCATGGTTCATGCGTTCGAGCCCCGTGTTGGGCTCTGTGCTGACAGCTCAGAGCCTGGAGCTGCTTCGGATTCTGTCTCTTCCTCTCTCTCTCTCTGCACCCCCCCTTTCTCTCTTTCAAAAATAAGTAAACATAAAAAAATATTTTTTTTTTTAGAACAGTGGTTCTCAACCCTGGCTGCACGTTAGAGTCACCCAGGAGCTTTTGGAAATGATGACAGCTGGGGTCTCCACCCACGCTTGTGAAATCAGAGTCCCAGGTCGTCCCCCTTTCTCCGCCCGTCACTGGCCTGGCTGACTTATACACCTGTCCTGTCCATTCCCCTTCTCATGCTCTGTCTAGCTTTTCTGTGCTCTGGACCTAGGCACCTTAAACCCCTTCTCATGAGGCTGCCAGCATCACCTCCCTAAAACATCTAAGATTTTATGGGTTTCAGTGTGCAAGACTGGTAATTGCAAAGCATTTTGAGTCCTCTTAGCTATTATGCCTGTAGTTCAAGTAACAGCACTCAGGTGGGAAATGGGGGCCCTGAGCTCAGCCCCCCGCCCCCCCGGCAGGCTCCTTCCTCCCTTGGACACAATTCTCAGCCCAGATAAGATCCTACTTCCTCTAGATAAGCCTTATTTAATAACTCAAGCCCCCACCCATATTTTCTGCCTTTGAACTTCCACAACCCTTTCCTTCTGTAGCACTGAGTACACGGTTCTCGAATGTGCTGGGTTATCTTTAACTCTTCAGGCATATAATTTCCTGTTACCCCATCTTGATTTAATCTCCATAAGGGCAGAGTCCGAATCATATTTTGAATATCCAATAGCAAGGTGACTTGTGTACCCTGGGTGCTAACATTATTTGTTAGTTAAATGAGCACAGCCATGAACCATTGTATGAAATCATTTTTTAAAAAATTTTTTAATGCTTATTTATTTTTGAAATAGAGCATGGGTAGGGGAGAGGCAGAGAGAGAAGGAGACACAGAATCCGAAGCAGGCTCCAGGCTCTGAGCTGTCAGCCCAGAGCCCGACGCGGGGCTCGAACCCACGAACCGCAAGATCATGACCTGAGCTGAAGCTGGACGCTCAACCGACGGAGCCACTCAGGCGCCCCAAAGTGAAATCTTAAAGGTTCGGCATGAACGTCTTCACCAAGGAATCTTTGTGCACAAGGAACATAATCCCACTCAAACTAATCTACGTGAAAAGAGATTTAGGGAAAGCGTTCAAGGGAATCTCTCCGCGCTGACTGCAGAAAAAGGCCTAAGAATCACAGTCATCTGCAGTCTGTTTCTCAGTCTGTCGCTCCTTGGGTCTGCTGTCCTCCTTAGCCTCTCTCCGGGCATCTGTTAGACTACTCCGGAAAACTACTGGTTTCCCGTGGATGTGGGTGCCTGCGTGTGCACCTATGTATAAGTGTGCCCGTGTGTGCATGTTTTTTCCTGCCCCCTTTCTCTCCGAGGCTTCATGCCCTCACAGCCCCATGTCTCTGGGCTGCATGCCTCTTCACTCTTCTCTGCAGATCAGCTCTTCGACGAGACTCTGAGTTTCTGCCCCTGTAACTGGGGTTTTCCAAAGGTTTTGGCGCAACCCAAGCAGCCCCGACCTCACGTGGTCTGGCCCCTTCTCTCCCCATGGCTACTCATTCCCGAAAGAGAAGCTCAAGCCCACCTGACGTTCAGGCTCTCTTTCCCAAGCCCAAACGGCGTCAGCCTGGAAGGGACAAGACTATGCCTCTTGTAGGTCAAGCCAAAAGGGTAACAGAGACAGAATTCTGATATACTTGTTTTAGCTAGATGATTGCATTCACTGGCCCCAGCTTTTTCGCCACTCTTTGCCACGTGGCTTTGCTCCTCCCACGAAGGGGGCTGGAGACATTTTTCTCTTTCCTCGACGCTAAGCTCAGCTGGGAGACTTGCTTTGGCCTTCTGAGAGTGACAGCGTGCGGGTTCCAAGCTTGGGCCACAAGAGAACCTGTGTGTGGCTGTCTCAGGCTTCTGCCATTGCCACAAAGGACGTTTCTGCTTGAGCCTGGCAAGGGAGAAGGGAGACGTGAGGAACAAAGCTGAGTCATCCCAGCTGAACCCAGCGTGGATCAGCCTACCATCGGCTGACCCTCCGCCGGTCTATGCATCTTGACCGTAAATGATTGCGAGCCATTGGGTGGTGGGATGAGTTATTGGGCAGCAATTTTGCGGCAATGGCTGAGTTGTACATTCTCTTCACGAGCGCTTTCCCTCCGCCAATCAACATGCTCCAGTATCATCTTTGAAACCAAAACCAGGGCTCCTGGGTGGCTCAGTCGGTTAGGTGTCCAACTTCGGCTCAGGTCATGAGATCTTGTGGTTTGTGGGTTCGAGCCCCGTGTCGGGCTCTGGGCTGACAGCTCAGAGCCTGGAGCCTGCGTCCAATTCTGTGTCTCTGGCTCTCTCTGCCCCTCCCCTGCTCACACTCCATCTCTCTCTCTCTCCCTTAAAATTAAATAAAACACTAAAAAAAATTTTTTTTAAAAACAACAAAACCAACCAACCGAACAAAATTCCTTTGTGTCCTTATGCCTCTCCTAACCATTGCATGATTTCACTTCTTCCCTTCACAGCCAAGTTAAAGGAAGAGTCTGTGCCTTTCCTCCTCTTTCCCTGACCATCACCACCATCATTTTCTTCATCATCATCAAAATTACAAGCCTACATAAAAATAGAGTGAAGAGTACAGAGAACCCCAATGGACCCATCACCCAGCTGTGACAGCCATCATTTGTTGCCATGCTAACTGCCCCCAGCCCCAACCTCTCCCCTGCTTTTTTTTTTTTTTTTGGCTAGAGTATTTTTTTGACTTTCTCTTTATTTTTTTATTTTTATGTGTGTGTTTATTTTTTAATTTATATCCAAGTTAGTTAGCATATAGTGCTATAATGATCTCAGGAGTAGATTCCAGTGATTTGGGCCGTATGTATAACACCCAGTGCTCATCCCAAAAAGTGTCCTCCCTAATGCCCCTTACCCATTTAGCCCATCCCCCCCACACAACCCCTCCAGCAACCCTCAGTTTGTTCTCTGTATTTAGGAGTCTGCTGGAGTATTTTTTTTTAAGTGTATTCATTTATTTTGAGAGAGAGAGAGAGAGCAGGGGAGGGGCAGAGAGAGAGGGTAAGAGAGAGAATCCCAAGCAGGCTCCACAGGGTTAGCACAGATCCCCACGTGGGGCTCAGTCTCACAACCGTGAGATCATGACCTGAGCCGAAATCAAGAGTCAGTCACTTAACCTACTGAGCCACCCAGGCACCCTGCTTATTATAATTTTGTAATTATATCTTCATTCTATTATCATACCCAGCAAAATGAACAGTAGACCCTTAAAATTGTCTAACACCCACAGACCCTCAAACTTCTCTCCTCTTCCCCTGCCCCTCCCCCAGGGTCTTCTGGTCCCAATGAATGGGACCGCCATCCCCCCAGCTGACCGGACCCATGGCTTCTTCCCTTCTCTCACCCCCTGCACTTATTAAATGGCCCGTCACCGTCG
Source organism: Panthera uncia (assembly GCF_023721935.1). Taxonomy (NCBI): domain Eukaryota; kingdom Metazoa; phylum Chordata; class Mammalia; order Carnivora; family Felidae; genus Panthera; species Panthera uncia. The sequence continues at coordinate 6,831,245 of NW_026057576.1, read as the reverse complement.
ATTTTACCTTCCCATCTTCAGTTACGGCCAAGGAAGGCCCTGATCCTTCTAGTTGCCATGGTCAGCTACGATCCCGTCAGAAGAAGAGTATTTGGGGATCAAATTAGGCCACGCCCCAACCACGGGGAGAGAATTCTGCTCAGAGCTTTCTTCCCCCAAACTCCTCCAGATCTCCCCAGTTCTCCTTCAGTTAATTGCAGCGATACTCAGGCCTTCTACCACTAACAAATATAGTACTAAAGCAAAAGAGAGTAGGATTAGAAGGGAGAGTCCTGGAGTCAGAAAGGCGCACCCTATGTGTATTATTGTCAACAGAGCGGGAGGTCCGGGCTCAAGGGGGTGGCCATGAGACCAGAGACAAGGAGGCAAGTAGGAGACATCTGAATGCACAGATAAAAAGGAAACTCAATGATGGATGGGCTTTGTAGTTTGGCAGATCCAACTTTGAATCCTGGCTCTACCGTTTCCTCTTTGACCTTAAGATAGTTGTTGAATCCCTCTGAACATTGTGTGATCTGTACAATGGGAATAATAATATATACGCCACAGGGTTGTTGTGAGAATTATGTGAGGCAGTTAATTCTTGTGTGGTGCTCAGCACAGGGCTCAGCACATAATAGGTCATCCAAAAATAGCAGTCTTTAATTTTTTCCCCCATTTGCTGCTGACTTCTGCCTTTCACCCTCAAGATACACCTGTGGCTGGCAGGCCTCTGTGATAGCCCCCAATAATCACTGCTTCCTGGTATTCATGTCCTTGGGTAATTACCCCTCTCCTCGAGTGTGGACTGGACCTTGTGGGTTGCTTCTAACTCAAAGAATAAAACAAAGGTGATGGGATAGGATGAGGTTACAAAATATTGGGACTCCCGTCTTCCCAGCAGGCTCTCCTCCTTTTCTTGGCCTGTGCACTTTGATGAAACACACTGCCATGTTGGAGAAGCCTACGGCAAACTGTTGAGGGTGACCTCTGGCCAACAGCCGAGTAGGAGCTGAAGCCCTCAGTCCAACAGGACTGAAGAGGAACTGAATCTTGCCAACAACCATATGGGCATAGAAGCAGATCCTTCTCTGCTCAGACCTTCAGATGAGACCCTAACCCTGGCTGACTCCTTCACTGCAGCCTGGGAGAGGCCCCCGCAGCAGGCAACCTAGTAAAGCTATGCCTAGATTCCCGACCCACAGAAATTGTAAGGTAATCAATATGTGTTGGTTTAATCCATTGAGTCTGGGGGTAATTTGTTATGCAGTATAACCACCACATAGAGTCGGAATCTTGCACTGCACAAGATTGCTCTAGGCTTGGTGGTCCCGAACTGACACAAGGAGAGAGCATCTGAACAAAGAGGGTCCTGACCGGAGAGGGGACCTTGACACGGCATCCAGCCATCGTACAAGTCTCTTCCTAACCAAGCCAGATGCACGGTGTGACAAGAATCGATGTAGTTGTGGTGATAGCTGGACAAAATAGCCCAAATGTGTCCCGTTCTGGAAGACCTTCAACGCCTGGTTCTTTTTATCCCAGTTTTACCCTTATCTCCAGGGTTGAGTTCTCTTGGACCGGTCCAGCACGGCCGAAGTGGTTAGCTAGAGCCATTGCCCTTTGGCTCAGGCAAGGAACCAGAACATCCTGGCTGAAACATACCTTTAACTTAAAGAAGTAGAACCACATTCTCTTTCTTCTTCTTCTAGGCTTGTGGTGAGAAAGACCTTTGGGTTGGGCCCCAATCGCCACTAACCACTCAAGTCTGACTTTGGAAAACTCTTCCCAAAGAAGAGTTTGCCTCATCTATAACATAGAGGAGACCCTGCCCTACCTCCCTCACGGGGCCGTTGTAAGGAGAACTCGGCAGGTTAATTAACCTCTCCGTACCTCAGTTTCTTCACCAGTCAATTAAGGACCACAGTACCTACCTCACAGGTTGTGAGGATTAAACAAGAAAACGCATAGAAAGCATGTGGCCAAACGCATGGCTCGGGGCGAATGTTAGCTCTTGTCGCCATCATTCCTGCGACCCGTGTGAACACCACGAAGTGCTACACGTCCGTAACCTGACACTGGGTTCTCAAATATTGGCTCAAACAAAAAATGAATGGCTGGCTGGCCACCATTACATTGGCCAAGGTCAACCCAAAGTGAGCTGGAAGTCAATGGTTAGGTAAAGGTCCCTCCGCTTTGCCTTCGGATTGAGCAAGAGAGATTCCACCCCTCGGCCACATTCTCGCCCTACTGCCCATCACCCAAGGAGCCTTGAGGAGTCACTGATTGTCTAATTGGCCAGTTCAAAGAGGTCCCCCCCGGGCTGTCGCCTGTAGCTTCGTCCTTGCTCCCAGCTGTGCTGTGCCAACAGATTCCTTGCCCTCTCTCGGCACCCGTTCTTTGCGTGTCCCCCTGGAGCGATCCAGTGTCCAGGGCTTCAACCCAGTACCTTCTCCTCCCTGGTTGGGTGCTCACCATGCCGTTCCAAGCTGGCTTCTCTAATTCGCCCTCCTCCAGCTTCCGTCTGACCATCAGTGTTCCCGCAGCTGTGACTGGCCCACCGGGGTACCGCCACAGGCCAGGCTTAATCACTGCCTCTCACTTCAAATCCTTTTTAGTCTGGAGTGGCCAGATTCCATCTGACAAGCGACGCCTAATTGCCCTCTGACTACCCACGGGGACAGGTGCTTGAGCAGTGCGGTTTCCACCCACAGCCCAATGCAAGGTTTTTGTGTTTGATAAATCCTTCCACCAGCTCTGTTCACTGCCCCACCAGACACACCTGTGGCAGAGGTGAGGAGGCACACATTCAGGGGTTTGGGGTTTACATTAGGGGCAGAATTCCTCACTCTCCCTTCACCACCACTGCCAGCCTCGCGGTCCAGCCCACCATCGTCTCACCCGATCTCCAGGCGCGCCCTGCACCCAGGCTCACTCTTTCCAATCCTTCCTCCGCATGACTGCCAACGGGTCCTTCCCGCGTGCCAGGGATTGCCGCGGTGTCCCTTAGCTTCAGGACAGAGTCCCAACGCCTCAAGCCTTGCAAGAGAAGCCTCCCAGCCTTATTTCTTGCCATCCGGCACGCGGCCTGGCATGTCGTAGATGCCAACAGGTACTTCCGAGCTAAGTCAGTATGTTTCCCACTAATGCCAAGGAGCAGCGGAAACAACAGCGGGAGGTGTTGTGACATTTCGCTCGGTGGAACGTCTCTTGGTCCCGAAAGCAGTTCATAGGAAACATTAATTTTTGCCTTGAACTTTTAAAAGATGAAACTATCGCTTTTCTAGCATGCTGATGACGTTTCCATCTTCTACCTTTCCCTCACGTGCTTCAGGGGCTCCCTGTGTCCTATACGTTGACTTTGAAATACCATTCCCCCCTCTTCTTCTCAATCACTGAGGTCAATTTTTGGCCCATTTCTATAGCACTCTACATGCACGATCTCACTTATCTGTCCCCTCCGTTCGGGAGGCATAGGGATTTGAGCACAGGTAGGGACAGCTGTCGCCTCTCCTGCGTAGGTCCCTGCTCCTATATAAAGAGAAATGCCTTCATCCGTTTGCAGCTAGAATGGATGAAATGATGGTTCTGCTTGGCTTTTCCAGCCTTTTGTCATTCTTTCCCCCACTGGAGATGAGGTTAAGGGAGCTGATTTATACGGGTATTTCCTCCACCAAATGTACAAAAAACATATTCCACTGCTCACCAAAGACTCTCCCTTTGTCGCCTTCCTGCCCACCACTACCACCGGGAGGTCGTCCCCAGGGTCCTCTCCCAAGTAAATACACATCTGAGCAGAAAAAAAATTGTCCAACAATCTCATGGAGTCATGGAGTTGGAGCCCACGTTAAGAATTCCTGTTCTGGGGGCGCCTGGGTGGCTCAGACACTTAAGCGTCCAACGCTTGGTTTCGGCTCGGGTCATGAACTCACGGTTCGTGAGTTTGAGCCCCACATCGGGCTCTTGGCTGACAGCACGGAGACTGCTTGAGATTCTCTCTCTCTGCTCCCACGCCCCCTCCACCCCCGCCGCTTCGTGCTCTCTCTTTCTCTCTCTCAAAATAACTAAATAAACTTAAAAAAAAAAAAAAGAATTTCTTGCTCCAGAGGGTGAATAGAAAAAGATTTTTCGCAAGTGATGTTTAGGGCAGCTGAAACTAAACAGAGCCAGCAACTTGGTTTAGAATTTTCGATCTTTCCCTTGTTTTTTGTTGTTGTCGTCGCCGTCGTTTTAAGTCCTGGAGTCAGAGACTATTTCGAATGGTTTGTCTCCAGCTCAGTGGCGTCCTCCAACATCCCAAAGGGCGGGCAGCCCAGGAGAGGAAGCACCGTCATCTCAGAAGGGAGCACGTTCTCCTGTGCGATCGCGTGTGACAATAAATCTTGACCATAGACGTGTGGCTTCCTTACTCCCCCGCTACCGAGATTTACCATCTGGCACCGAACAATCGCCACAGGGCCACACGTGTTTATAGTATCTGTGATCATGGGAGTGAGCCTGCTCGTAATGGCTTCAGGTTGGTTCTTTCAGATATTTATTGGGGATCTCCGTGTGAGATGCTGTGGCAGCCACAGTCGGGCCACCTGGGCCAGTGCCATTTTAGTGGTAAAAGACACAAAAACATCGGTGTGAGATTTCCCCTTGCTTACAGCCGGGTTGCGGAAAAAAGGCTCTCCGTGAGTTTCAATCCCATCGTCATCACACACACACTTTTTATTAAGCTTCTATTTAGCAAGCAACGAAAGTATGTAAATCCGGAAGAAAGGGCCTCAGTGTCCTCTGGAGAAAGTGGAAGGACTTTTTTTTTTTTTTCTTTCAAATCACCTTGAGCCATTAAGAACCTTTGGTGGCTGGTTGTCTTTGCCAAAAAGTGCTGTTTGAATATTATAATTGGACGAAGAGTTACGTAAGCACTGTTGTTTCTATTTAAACTGCTTCAGGGAGATGACAATAAATAGTAAGGATAAACTGGGATGCCTGGGTGGCTCAGGCGGTTGCACGCCCGGCTGCACCTCAGGTCATGATCTCGAGGTTCGCGAGTTCGAGCCCCGCTGCTGTTAGCCTGTCAGTGGAGAGCCTACTTCGGATCCTCTGTCCCCCTCTCTCCGCCCCTCCCCCACCTGCGCTCTCCCCCAAATAAATACATCTTTTAAAAATAAAAATAAAGAAAGAATAAAAATAAAAATAATAAGCATAAATTTCTTGAGCGGCGGCCCGCTCATGGCGCTGAGACCAGCTGGGAAGGCATAGCCGTCTCCGTGGAGTGATTTCAGGGGTTCGAGGAAGAACCCCACCCCGTGCTTAAAAGTACACACTGAGGTATCGGGGTACCCGAAAAAACAACAACGGCAAATATTCCCTGGAAGGCTGTCTCAGCACCCTCCAGAGCCCCTGTAATTGAACAAGTGGGTTTATTGCCCATCCCAGCGAAGTCTGGAAAAGTCTGGCTGGAGATACAACTTGGAGAGTTTTGAACTCTATTTTTAGGACCTCTAGCTATCTAAAGGCCACCACCCAGGTCCTTTTACATTTCTGAGGCCTGACACCATCCTTCTGGGCGCTGGCGGCCAGGACTCCCCAGAGGCGCCCCCTGGGGCCACGGGAGCCTCCCCCACCGTGGGCCCGTGGGAGACCCTGGCCCCCAGCCAGCGGTTCGGGACAGACCAGCCCAGGGATCTTGCCTGCCGCAGGGTCAGGCTGAGTCTGGCCCTGACTTCCCCCTGCCCTGCTGGTTCCCCTGGGAGTGTCTCCTTGTTAAATCCTGCTCGCAAGTCCGAGTCTCAGGGTCTGTTTCTGGGGAACCGAGAGCTAATCGTTTAACAAGACTTCTTGTATTTAACAAAGCAACATGCCTCTCAATGGCATGGAGAATCCTACCCCACACCCAGGCTCCCTCCAATTTCTGGTACTCCAGAAGCAACTATTTTACACCCATCTTTTCTTTTTTTTTTTTTTTTTTTTTTTTTTTTTTTTTTGGTGTGTTCATTTACATGACATCTCTAAATCATGGTCTTACAGCGCTGTTTCCTTTTCTCTTGATTTTCCCAAACAGAATATGAAGATTAACACCTACACGCACACACGCACACACACTTCTCCTTCCGTTCTCCTAAACGGTTATAAACTGACAATACTAGGTTACTCTTCTATAGAACTTATTAATGGGTGGTTCGGTTGGTTAAGCCTCGACTCTTGCTTTCGGCTCAGGTCGTGATCTCACGGTTCATGAGTTCAAATCCCGCATCAGGCATATATATATATATATATATATATATATATGTGTGTGTGTGTGTGTAGTATACACGTGTATATATATACACACACACATATATAAACATATACATATAAATATATCTATATATCCTTTAGGCATGGATTTTGTAATCCCCAGGGGCTCCATAATTTTAGGATCTTCTTCTTCCCCCTAGTGTTCTGGAATTTTCTAGGGATATGTAGTGCTGTGTCTTGCTGTGGCCTGTTTTACCACTGGACCAGGCGGAGTGGGCTCACGTATTCTGGAAACCCATGATCTGCAGTCAGAAGACTTCATCTCTAATTGTTTCTTTTTTTTTTTTTTAACATTTATTTATTTTTGAGACAGAGAGAGACAGAGCATGAACGGGAGAGGGTCAGAGAGAGAGGGAGACCCAGAATCTGAAACAGGCTCCAGGCTCTGAGCTGTCAGCACAGAGCCCGATGCGGGGCTCGAACTCACGGACCACGAGATCATGATCTGAGCCGAAGTCGGCCGCTTAACCGACTGAGCCACCCAGGCGCCCCTCTAATTGTTTCTTAAATGATGCCCTTGAGTGCCTTCGTGTTCTCACCTTTTCTTTCCTGTTTTTCATTTCTTTTTCTTTTTGCTCTCTTTTCTGGAAGATTTCCCCACCTCTATCTTCTAAACTATCTACCGGGTTTTTAAATTTTTCTACACTATTTTTATGTGTTTATACTTTCTGCTACTATGTTTTTTTAATTTTTCATAATGTTTATTTATTTTTGAGAGTGGGGGAGGAGGGGAGGAGAGGGGGAGACACAGAATCCGAAGCAGGCTCCAGGCTCCGAGCTGTCGGCACAGAGCCCCACACGGGGCTCGAACTCACGAGCTGTGAGATCATGACCTGAGCCGGAGTCGAACGCCCAACCGACCGAGCCACCCAGGCGCCCTTAAGATTTTTTTAATGTGTCCTCTGGGTTTATTAAAAAATAGCATCCTGTTCTTATTTCAGGCATAAGGTATCTTCTCTTACCTATTTGAGGATATTCATCTCCCTGTCTAGATCCTGTCTTCTCCACTCTATTTTTTCTGCTTGTGTCGGTCTTTGTCTTACATTACAGAGTTTCTTCAGCTGCCTGGCAATCCTTGGCTGCCCTCTCCGATTTAACTCAAAGCCAGTTGAATCCCTGTGCGCCTGGATGATGACGGAGAACTGGGGAAGCCCGGTGTTTGGAAGGGTCTGCACTCAGGCTGGTCACGTGCCCCAGATGTCTGCAGACGGGGTGCTTCCGGCTGCTAGAATCCCAGAAGCTTTGTGGAGGACAAGACTGGGAATCTCCCTGTTCATTAGACAGATTTTCTCTCAGTCTCCCTTACCCTCCACTGTGCTAGATCCCCATTAATCCAGAGACCTTATGTTTCCTCCTTCATTGGGTGTAACTCCACACTTCTGATGAAGCAGGGGGCAAGGGGAGATTGCCTAAAGCGACGACTCTGTGTGTGTGTGTGTGTGTGTGTGTGTGCACGTGTGTGTTGTAAGACCTAAAATTTCATACGCTGCCTTGACATCTTAGAGCTTCACGGGGCCCCAAAGCTCTAACCGCAAGTTTCCCTACTCTGACCAGGCATGTTCCCCCCACCAACCAAGAAGGGTACCCCCCCCCTCGACGAGATCCCCTGCCAGCCCAACCAGCCACATTCTACCCATTTCTCAACCTGACTTCACCTCCTTGCCAGCCCGTGACTTAAACAAACCAATCATACCCTCCCGTGGGAAGTGGGGGGTACCCCGCCCCTTGTTACTGTACAGGCCGTCTCTACTGGTTCACTCTGCCCCTGACGCAAGCTTTGTATGGCCCTGCGTGGCAGGCTGTGTCTGCCTCTCCCGAGCAGTGAGCGTATGTGACTAACGGACTACTGTCACCCCCCCCTGTCCGGGGTCAAGTGTCACGTGCTCAGCCATCACACGCTGTTCGGATCCCTCCCTCACCAATGAGGTGCAGAATCTGAAACAGGCTGCAGGCTCTGAGCTGTCAGCACAGAGCCCGATGCGGGGCTCGAACTCACGGACCGTGAGATCATGACCGTAGCCGAAGTTCGATGCTCAACCAACTGAGCCACCCAGGCGCCCCCTGACTGCTTCTTAAACAGACCGTCAGTCAGTTCTTCTGTTTCTTCCACAGGTAGACAGAAATGCTGTAAAGTCAGCCTGGAATTGATTCGGGCTCCATTTCCACTTCTAGCTGTGTGGCCTTGAGCAAGTTATTTAACTTTTCTGTGCCTCAGTTTCCTCATCTGAGAAGTGGGAGCATTAACAGTACAGGGTTATGGTGATGAGTACATGAGTACATGAGCCCCTACATGCAGAGGGGGCTCACTTTGGGCTTCTTAATGAAGAGGGTAGACGAAGTGTGAGCTTCTGAAACCCTAATAAACAGACTGAACGGACATCTTCCCCAAAATGCATTACCCCAGAAGGACAACAGAACAAGAGACAAGATTGCGGCCACAAAATTTGGGACGCTGCGAGGCAAGAAATTTGGCTGGTGACTGATTCGGCAGAGTCAAGAAGCCAAAGGGAAAATTAGGTGGGTTAATGCACGGTAAGTACTCAGAACGGTCACATGCAGTGAAACCATTTTGGAGGCTCTTAGGCTGAGAGAGAAAGAAAATACTTGGGCGATCATGAGATAAATCCAGACCTCCTTAAAAAGGGGGCGAGTACCAGTGGGCACCGTCTAGGAACGGGGGGGGGGGGGGGGGGGGGGTGGGGGGGAAGGCAAACTTCCCTAATGGAAAGTTCGTTGTGAATCACGTTAAGTTGGGGGGGGGAGGACCATCTTCATACAAACAGCCAAAGGGAGTAAGTTTTATATTCAAAATTATATATAAAGTTTCACCACCGTTGTACATGGGGGGAGGATTTCAGGCAGTGCACCCCCCGTCCGGAGGCTGACGCCACATGGATGGAATCAACACGGATCCAGCACGTGGAGGGAAGCCCAGGGCATCGGGGACTGGAGTGAGGGATTTCTGATGGGGCTTCACTCGCCCAGGAAGGGGGCTGAGGTCACTGGCTCGAGCTGCCTGTCCAGCTTTGATAATGGTACCCACCCACCCCCACCCCGCCCCCACCGCCCAGGGCTTGCCCTCTTTGCCCCCCCTGACTTTGCCCTGGAGCCCGCGTTGCTCCTAAGGAGAAATGGTACAGAGCCATCTGGTGGTGGAGAAAAGACACACAGGCTCCGGGTGAAAAACTCCACTGGATTTTATGACATCAGCTGGTGGGAACACACCTGCATAGTCGTGTACCCTTGATCCCCCCCAGGCGGGCAGGCAGCGTTTTAACACGGTCAGCAGATGTTTACGGCAATCTGTACTTGTCCCGCTAGCACAGTGACCACAGGTAATTATCTTAACTACCTGATAAAAACGTAATTGGCATGTTGTAATGCCAGATATTGTCCGAAAAGCCTTTGACTGACCGTCACTTGCGATGGCTCCTCGGTTATCTTTACGGGCACATCATCGAATCCAAAGTCGATCATTAGTGTGTGCCTTGATTAGAGTCAACAGCCAAATCGCGTCATCGCGGTCCTGAAAGGTTGGCTATCTGCCTCAGCCATGCGGTTTTGATTTTGATATTGTTAGGAAAGAAGACGTTAGTCCGATTCCTGCCAAATGCCGTGCAGCCACCCCTCTGTGCCAAGGATAAGCCTAATCTGTCAGAGGCTGCACGGCACGCGTGTCCGTGTGTAGGCTGCCTGGATTCCTGTTGCCTCTTCCGGACGCCCCGGTCATCTCATGCGGGCCTTTTGTCACGTTGCAAACGGCAGCGACGCACGGCTGCCTTCTGAGAGCGCGTGGAGCGCGACATCCGGCAGCCGGGACGGGCTTTCGGAGTGTGGGCGGCCAAGCAGGTGCTTCCTGAGCCCGGCCACCCGCGGCTCCAAGTCTCACCTGCGTCTCCAGGGCTGTTGCGAACAGGCCAGGACAGCGACAAAGGGCTTCCTCGCCCGGTCATCAGCTGTGACTGCTGATGCACGTGGGCTTTTCCGCCTTCAAACCTCAGGCCCCGTGGAAGCAACCAGCCTCCTGCCCAAGCTCGGGGGGATGTTCCCATCTTGGATGCTCAATGAGACAGAGAGAGACAGAGAGACAGAGAGAGAGAGAGAAACTTATTTATTTATTTATTTCTAATGCGATGACCGATGAGGGTCTGTCTCAACTTGCTTACGTGCTTCCGCCGATTTGGGCGATGTCTCGGCAGCCTGCCCAGCGTTGGGAAAAGGACAGCTTCTGGGCTGTGTTTAGGAAAGCCAAGGCTCAGGACCACACACAGCAGCGCCGTAAGAGCCTCAGCATGGTGAGAGACATTAGCAGGTGCTACGGAACAGCCCCCGACCAGATGGGGGATGATCTTCTAGAAATGGCTTCGGCCGCGCTCTTGAAGTCAGCAAAGACAGAATTCGGCGCGATCCTTAAAACCGGCACTTTTCCCCATGTCCTAGGATGGATTTTCTGCTCTTCTGAGCTCATCCAGCCGCCACCCCGCACCAACCTGATCTTTGCCCCGCAGACACGCAGGCGCCTGCCTGACCTCAGCCCTTGGCCCTCGAGGGCCTCTGAGCCCGAGGACTTCCTGCCAAGGCGTGCCAGCCCAGCCCGTGTGTTAGCTCCCGGCTCTGCTGGTCTCATCCTGCCGTCTCATTGTTTCACGAGTGCCCCGGAACACCCGTGGCTGCCTGGGAAGGGGGGGGGGCGATGAGTGCCGCAAAGACAGGGGGGCAACAAGCGTGAAACGGGTGAGAGCATTCATCTGGTCATTTGCCAAGTCCTCACCGAGCGCCCGCTCTGTGCCAGGCGCGCTCTAAGTGCTGGGATGGCCGCGATGAACAAAACAGGCCAACGTCCCGCTCTCACGGAGTTTCCGTTCCAGTGGGAAGACGACGAACCACGATGTAGAACCCGAGGCGCGGTCCAAGGGCACCCAAGAGTCCAGGGGCCAGACAACGGGAACAACGCCAGAGCGTCCAAATGATGAGAGCGAGTCAGCCTCCAACCTCAGCGGGCACCACTGTGCATGATGTACACGCATCAGCCCGTTGGCAGCGAGGGATGGGCTCTGGGAAGTCAGTGCCTTGCTGACGTGTTGGGTCCTCTGGTCTCAAATCGTCCTACCGGAGGGACGTGATGAGAGTGGTCCTGGGCATGACAGGGCTGTTTCCGGCCGCCTGATAACACCTTGCAGTGCTCACCTCGACCCAGCAGCCCCGCGGCAGGAGGAAATCAAGGTCATTTCTGCTTCAGAGTTCACATCACCCTTGGCAAATACAGTTCACTTTATAGAGCAAACAGGATCACCCAGTTAACTTACGGGGCGAAAGAGAAAGAACTTTACTCACCATTAATGTTTTACTACCTTTCTCAAAAAGTATAACCTTTAACCCCCAAATCAACCCGGGACCGAGGCTGAGGAGATCGGGCCGCTGGGTCAGTTCCGGGTGCCGTCTGTCACTGGGCCAATGCTCCTTCCATCAGGAGAACAAATAAACAGAAAGATAAGCTCTTTAAAGCGCGCCGTGAATGAAGCAGACCCAGAATTTCCCAAGAGGAGATAACCGTCCACTGGGCCCTCATCTGATAGGGGCCTGTCTGCCCAAGCGCCTGGCACGGACCCGGGCCTTTGTGGTGACCGGAGCGAGGGTCCCCTTCCGCCCGCCTGGGGAAGAGGGTGGCCTCTCGGACTTGGCCCCAGCACCAGCTGACTCTCTGATGGCCTGACGGAGTTGATGTTTCCACAGAGATCCCCACGCCCTGCCAGTAACTACCAGCAAGGATCCTAACAGAGCACGAGGACTCCAAAGTCTGAGTCGCCCTTGGTGGACAGAGCATGTATGCGGGAAACATCTCGGACGCCACAGGGCTCCCTAGGATGCGGGACGTCTTGGGCTCACCTTGTCACGTGGCCCTCGTGCTGAGCCAGGAACTGAGGTGACCAGTCAGTTCCTTTCTCCCTTCCTTTCTCACTTGTAAATGACAGGCACTTACAGTTTGGGTTTTTTTTTTTTTTAACATTTATTCATTTTTGAGAGAGACAGAGACAGAGCATGAGCGGGAGAGGGACAGAGAGAGAGGGAGACACAGAATCGGAAGCAGGCTCCAGGCCCCGAGCTGTCCGCACAGAGCCCGACGCGGGGCTCGAACTCACAGACCATGAGATCATGACCTGAGTCGCAGTCGGGTGGCTGATCGACTGAGCCACCCAGGCGCCCCAAGACACTTATGTTTTTAGAGATGACTAATGCCTAATTATTTGTGATCTAAGCCACCGGTCACGAAGAGCGAGCATCGTTTGTCATTCACGAACCAAAATTAGCACAGGACTGGAATATACTGACAGGTCCCCTCGGCTCCTCCCCAGGGCTCTGGCTGCCCAGCAGGGATTAGCATGTGCCGCATAGCTGGGATTCCTGCAGTTTGGGGGACTCACGCTTCGTTATCAGCACCATCTTGAGTTGGTCAGGCTTTGCAAGTGCGTCGCTTTTCTTGCTCTTAAATTATAACCCACCGTTGGTTTCGCCTCCTTAACGTCAACTTGGCTTGTTGTGGGTTGTTTGATGAGCCGGGCTGTGTGGGGTGGGCATATTTCAGCATCCTTCTCTACTTTCCCGGTAGTTACACGCACACACGTCAATGCACTGAGGTTCAAATGTAAACCACCCATGTCCCGATTGCTAAATCAAAAATGCGCCTAGGGGCGCCTGGGTGGCGCAGTCGGTTAAGCGTCCGACTTCAGCCAGGTCACGATCTCGCGGTCCGTGAGTTCGAGCCCCGCGTCAGGCTCTGGGCTGACGGCTCGGAGCCTGGAGCCTGTTTCCGATTCTGTGTCTCCCTCTCTCTCTGCCCCTCCCCCGTTCATGCTCTGTCTCTCTCTGTCCCAAAAATAAAAATAAAAAAACGTTGAAAAAAAAAATTTAAAAAGAAAAAAAAAAAAAATGCGCCTAGTTCTACCGACCGCACTCGAGGAGATCTTTTTCTATACTGTGCGGAAACTGTTTGAAGCGGGCAGGCCACGTTCTTTCGCTTGTCAAAGTGGGCTGCTGTCCAAAAATTTCTCAAGCCACCGTCCTGGGAGTCTGGAGTCACACTGCACCAGTGTGCGTGTGCGTGTGCGTGTGTGTGTGTGTGCGCACGTGCATGGGTGTGCGTCCTAAGTTCGACATATGGCTTTATCACAAACGGTACCGATGTAGAAGACGTGTGGTACACAACCCCAACGTACAAATAAGGAAACACACAGCACTCTCCATCGGAAATTCCACAGAGCCAGTGGGTTCTCACAGAAAGCTTTCAGTGGATGTTTCTTGAACTCTTGTACCCGGGGCCAAACTGTAGTCGCAACCGAACAAATGCGGTTCCAACACACATGTTGGTTGATAGGTTTTAAGAGTAAGACGGGAGTAAAACAACAAAGACTCTGTCAAAGCGTCAGTCACTTACCAAGGATGCGTGTGACTGCTACATCAGGTAACGTTTTCGAATACCGGAAGAACAGATTTTTAATTTTTCAGCTATCTGCAGCTGCGCGGCTAACCCATCGACACACTTTTAAGTTTAATCCGCGTCGTTGGCGCTTTCTCCGTCAGCTTCTTAAGCCTAGACGATCAAAGAAAAAATAAACCAAGCTCTGATTTACAGCATTTAGCCGACTTCTATGGCGTAAGCGCTCCCATCATGGCTGATTTCGATCGACGGTGCCGTGACGTCACTGAACTATCGGGTGGGAAGATACCCACTTATACACCCTCAGAAGGTGTCTACGGTACAGCCACAGCGACCCAAACAACCTGGGGGACGCAGATGATAGTGAAATGTAGTAAAAGCCAACCAGGAAGTGATGATCTTTGAGTATTGTTTGTCCTTTGTTTGTACGTAATTTAGTTCCCAATAACGGTTATGTTCAATAACCAGTTTGATAGCTGGAAGGTTCCTGAGAGCCTGCACCAGCCGTCCTGGCGCACCAGGGAATGTCCTGCGTGAAGACGGATGTGACTTAAGGAAGGTTACTTATTGTTTTCAGACACAATGATTGTATTTTTTGTTCTCGCTTCCCTCAGTTTGTAATCTGGCCAGCAGCTAGGCCTGGGCTCACCCCGCCCCTCAGCGTCAGCCCCCCACCTGGAGGCCCTGGGTCCCCCCCTCCCCGAGGGCTGCGGCCAACCCTTCTGCAGGGAGATGGGCCCAGGCAGGTCCGCACTGGCGCCCTACCGAAAGCCCAGCCCCCCACCATAAAGAGGAAGTGTTAGAAGCAGTTTGAGAATTAGGAAGAAAGTGCCAGCCAGTGACTAAGAGCCTAGTGCAGCCATAAAAATCTGCCCCGGGTTATGTCTTGAGAAACAAGGTGTTGGCTTTTAAAGTGTTTAATTTTCTTTCCCTTAAAAACTGAACCAAAAACTTCAATTACAGGCAGATCGTAAAACCCCGAATTCCAGTGTCGGGGGACATGTCTGAGGATATGTCTTCTACATATGACAAAAGTCCCACAAATGACTTCTACGTTTTTTTTTGTAAGGCTTTATCAAATCACCAAACACGTCCTTCTTTTTTTTTTTTAAAATGCTTTTATCGGTCAAGTGTGGAATTTGTTGCTTTTCATTTTTCACAATATCTAATTCTCAGTGATGACTTTAAATGCCTTTCGAAAAAGGTCCATCCGCTTAAACAGATAACAAGACAAAAGCATTTCTCCATCCCCCCCACCCCTGCTTTTTCGTTGAAACAAACGAGGATTCTGGGGATCCCAGCGGACGCTACATCCCTGCCCTCCTCCCATCTGGGACCGTTTTAGATCTGCTCCCAGTCTCCCTTCCTACCCCCATTCCGGTAAGGAAGTATCCTAGACTTTGAAACTATTCTCTTCTCAGAAGAACCCTCACCCTGACCTTCTTGGGAGAAAAAAAGTTCAAAGAAACAAATTATTGATTTGGAAACCATCCTAGCGTTTTGAGCACTAAACTCTGCCCTTTGAAAGGCACGATGGGAAAAATATATTGAGATACTTGTGCTAATAAGTAATTCTATGCTTATTCTATGCTTATAGCACCTTCTACCCAGAACTGATATTTCATAACAGGAGGGACAAACGAAAATAAGAGCAAACTCTACTTGACCCAAGAAACCGGAGAAAAGTAGGCAGCCTCAAAACTTCCTTTTTTTATTAGTCAGGGGAAACGGCAATGTTGAGATAGAATGATCTGGTTTCCAAGAGGCACCCAGAGAGGTAGGAATGCAGGCAGCACTGGCTGAACACAACTGTCACCTACAGTTTGAATAACTGTAACACGAATAGCATTTACCTACATTCGGATGAACTCGTTTCTTTGTGCCCAGATGGCGTATGGACATAACCGCTTTCACGGAAAGGTCTTTTGACGACAAAAGCGTTTTCGTTTTGGAAGGAGGAAGCGTTCCTCGTTGGGCTTAATTGATGACGTTGAAATGTCCCCTTTTTTCCTAGTACATCTAGCTCTCAACTCGTGTCCCATTGTTAGTGACCAGCGTGCAGGGTGCAGGGGACAGGCAGTGAGGGGTTTTGTAGGGCGCACATCTCCCTGGGCCTCCCTGTCTTGACCCACTTGGGTCTGCCCCCTCTATATCATCTGTTTGATGGGAACCCGAACATAGCAGTCACTTCCCTCCTGTTCCTGGAGAGGCTGTGAGAGACCCGTAGGAGAGGGTGCGTGGGCATGCATCATCTGGAACAAACTATGGCTTCCATTCTTTCTCGGATTTCCCGCAGCCCCAGCCCAGGCCGGGGGCGGCGTTGTTCTACAACTAGCCAAGAACGGAAAACTAGCTAGTTGAACAAGGACTTGTGAGCTTATGTAGGTGTCTAGTGTTGGGCCCCAGTTGGTATTTTGTCTTTATTTTTTCATTTTTATTTTTAACATTTTATGTGTTTATTATTTTTTAATGTTTATTTTTCAGAGCGAGAGCACGAGTTGGGGAGGGACAGAGAGAGAGAGAGAGAGAGAGAGACAGGCCAACAGACGGAATCCAAAGCAGGCTCCAGGCTCTGAGCTGTCAGCACAGGGCTTGATGCGGGGCTCGAACTAACCGACCACCTCGAGATCATGACCTGGGCCTAAGTCAGATGCTTAACCAACCGAGCCACCCAGGCGCCCAGTACGTTTGTCTTTAAACACCAGAAGTCAAGTTCCCTTCGGAGGCTGGTGGGTAAGGAGGAGGAGGGGGAAGCTGGAACTCCTTCCCCAGCTGTGGAACTGAGGGAAACAGTCTACTAACAGCGCCTTGGGGGGACTAGCTGTGAATCCTAAAACATCATTTGTTTAACGAGGAGTTGCTGACTCATTGGCTGGGAGGCTCAGTTGGTCAAGCGTTGGACTTCTGCCCAGGTCATGATCTCATGGTTCCTGAGTTCAAGCCCGAATCAGGATCTCTGCCGACAGCACAGAGCCCGCTTTGGATCCTCTGTCCCCCGCTCTTTCTGCCTCTCCCCTGCTCGCCCTCTCTCTCTCTCAAAAGCAAATAAACATTAAAAAAAGAAAGAAAGAAAGAAAGAAGTTGCTGACTCGATAATCCTTAACCTGAGGGAGAAACCTGTCCTCTGAACATATGCCCTCAATAATTATAGATCAAATGGCTAACATAGTTGGAAGAAAATTCTTACTGAAATGTTTCCATCTACATTTTAGCCAGACTTCACCTCTGAGGGTAAGACGAGGTATTATACCCACAACGGCCTGGATGGATAAAAGTGGGGTAGAAAACTTGAATGGTCACCGGAGATTTCTGTACCTTTTCGGAACTCAGAAATGTGGGAGATGTTAGGTGAGACCTCACCTCCAGGACCTGGAATTGAGAGCCTTTCCTAAGACACTACGAGTAGGTAGATCATGGCCCGAGCCCAAATCAAGAGTCAGACGCTTAGCCGACTGAGCCACCCTGTTTTCAAAGACAAATAACCACCCGGACTACAAGGACCAGCACACAACAAAAATGGAAGTTTAATAAATATTTGACACGCGTTTTTCATGCTAATGATAACAGTAAGTGTTTCTACATTTGGATCAGCACGGTAAAGTACCTATAGGTCTCTAGCCGCCACGGGATCACCAGTTTAAGGTGCAAAGAAATATAATACTTCACATCGATGTGTCTACAAGATATACTATAGGGCTCTATATGTGGGCATATATCACACTTTGTGCTTTTAATGGCCGACCCCATACATTTGCACTTTTACAAAAAAAAAAAAAAAACAACTAGAGAACCTGTATGATTCCTGGTTTATAGATAAATAAGTTCAGATACGGAAGATTTTCTTAAATGTTGAACGAATGTAGGGGAAATGATTTGCCGGGAGCCACACAATTCTGTGGTTGAGCCGAAATGATAACCCACATCTCCCGGCTTCCGGTTCGCTGAACTGCCCACTCTGCCTCGGGGGTGCTTCAAAAGCACTCCCCCGAGATCCCTCACGGGCAGGTGGGGGCCCGAAAGAGATGTGGCCCTCCCCGCACCCCCTCTGACTCCTCCTGTGTCCGCTGTCCTTGGGAGTCCAAGCCAGGAGGGCAATGGATTTCACTGGAGACAGTTACAGGGGCTACCCCCGACTCCTTGAAAACGGGACCCACAAAAGGTGGGTTTTTGCAGAAGGAAACCATTGATCACTGTAGTTGAGATGATGCATTTTATCACCCTGATGACTGAGAAGTATCTGCCGGGGATTGCGTGCGCACACACATAACAAGGAACGGAGGAGAGTGACGGCTGCGAAGACGAGGGGGGCGGGGGGGGGGGAGAGATGTTCTGTGGAGTGGGAAAGAGCAAGAGGAGGAGAGATTAAGAAATTCACACCACGCGCTGGGCTCCAGACATCGTGGGCAACAATCACCACCAACCACCTCCAGAACGTTCTCATCTTGCAAAACTGAAACCCCGTGTCTAGTGAACACAAAGTCCCCCGTGCTCTCTCCTCCTTCCAGCCCCCGGCAATCACCATTCTCCTTTCTGACTACTTTAGACACCTGTATAGATTGCGCCTGGGTGGCTCAATCAGCTAAGGGTCTGACTTCGGCTCAGGTTACCATCTCACGGTTTGTGGGTTCGAGCCCCGCTTCGGGCTCTGTGCTGACAGCTCAGAGCCTGGAGCGTGCTTTGGATTCTGTGTCTCCCTCTCTCTGCTCCTCCCCTACTCTCACTCTGTCTCTCTCTCTCTCTCTCTCTCAAAAATACACAAACGTTTAAAAAGTATACAGGTACTTATATAGGTGGAATCATACAGAATTTGTTGTTTTGTGACTGGCTTATTTTACTGAGCATAATGCCCTCAAGATTCATCCATGAGGTACATGTGTCAGAATGCTCTTTTTAAGGCTGAATAATAAATATTCCATTGTATATATACCACATTTTGTCTATTCGTTCATCTGCCAACGGACAACTGAATTATGTCCACTTTTTGGCTGTTATGAATAATGCTGCTATGAACATGGGTGTATAAATATCTGTTCAAGTCCATGTTTTCGATTCTTCTGGGATATACCCTAAAGTACAATTCCTGGATCATAGGGTAATTCTATTTAAAAAATTTTTTAAGGTGGTTAAAAAAAAGAAACCCACATAACATAGAATTTATCACTTAACAATTTCTAAGTATACAGGTCAGTAGCGTTAATCTGTCTCTAATTTTTTGAGAAACGACCGTACTGCTTTTCGTAGTCTCTCATACATCCTTGTATTCATCGGCAGCAAATGAGATAACACGAACTAAGTTCTCCTAAGAGTAAATTTAAATTCGATACATATGAACTCACAATAACAACAGCAACACGAAAAACAGTAAAGACGCAATTAAGGGACAATTTACAGGGAGTTTTTATTGTGGGGCACTGTGCCAGGCACAATGGATCATGTAAAAACATAGGGCACTCTCTTCGCCTTCTCCCTAACTATAAATCTCCCCGGAGAGACAAACTTGTGGGCATCTAACTCATAATTTAAGCAGAAGAAACACAAGGACACGCAGAAATATGCTGGAACAAGGGCCTGGGTGGGCAACAGCCCATCTTATCAACTCTGGGTTCGATGACGTCTCAGTGGTGGTTTGAAGTCAGCCAGAGTGTTTATTCCACGAGAATCACAAACACTACAAATCAGGGCTCATTCTCTACCCATCCCCCCCCCCCCCCCCCCCCCCCCCCCCACCCCGACCGCCGCCAAGATCTGGTTGTTAAACATTTGTCAGCCTACCAGTGAGCACACGTAATTGAAGAGCCCAGAAAAGAGCATTTTTGGACTGGGGGATATCGAGGACTTTCACCGAGGACAGGATATTTGAACTGCATCTCGCAGGCAGAATGATACGTGTTCTTGGCGAAATCTACTCGTGGACTCTGCTCTCTCTTGCCATTTTTTTTTTTTAATCCATGATGGATTTGATTGATTCGGCTCTGAAGGAGAAATGCCAGTAGGAACAGATCTTGGAGCACCCAAAACTCTTGTATGTATCCCTCTGAAATCAAGCCAGAAGTGCTTATTGAAGACCCTGTGCGCTGGGATCAAACTAAGTGCTTTAAACTATGAGCGGACCGTCTCGAAGGTGAAAGGAACACAGCAAAGAGCTGATAAAAAATGCAGGGCTCCGGACGGAAAAAATTCTCCCGCTCCTGGACATTTTCCGTTCAGTTCAACCCAAATTACCAAAATCACTAAAACCACACTCTCCCTTCAGAGATGATCGGATTTAACGATTTGCATTAAAAGAAAAGAAGCGTCTTCAAAACAGTGCTGTTGCAAAGATCGCGTGAGCTGACCGTACGTCAAAGAGAGTTACAACTTGTAAAGCACCGTACAAAATCAGAACCACGATAATAACATATTTGTGAAAGCAAACAAACGTGAGCGTCCACGTTCTTCATTAATTTCCTTTCCTTTTTGCTTTAGTTACGTAACCTGCTTTTAAAACAACTACGGAACCCACGATACGTTTATGAAAGAGAGCTGGTGGCCAAATAAGACGCCGTACCGTTTCGTCTGTGACGTGCCCAGTCTTAAATATAAACGCGAAGAAATCACAGTTAACCTTGGAAAAATGTGAAAGGCACGCACGCTTATTACACATCCTCAGCCAGAGGGGTTCTAGCCAGCTGGAGCGTCCGGTGAGATTGCTAAAATGTTCTCAGTAACCACCTATATCTGACTTTGACTTTGGCATCTTTTTAAAAGTCAGAAGAGGCATTTGCAAGGAGCCATAAAAAGTCATTACGTATGCAGAACAGTTGAGGCTCTTCAGCATCTGGGGAAGGAAGCACATCTGTCTTCTGTCTGTTTCTTCCCGAAATGTCTCCCTGAATCGACTTTTATGGGGGTGGGGGAGGTAAGAGGAGGTCGTAAATATCCCATTCTATTGGAATCCAAGAGTTAACAATACCCCTGTGACTATAAACACAAGATGTTGCATTCAGGAAAGAGGTGCACTCAAGTAAGCAGAGATCTTTGTGACAGTGGTCCCGGTGTGGGCCACAGGCCAGCTAATCACATTACCATGAGAGCCAAGAGGTGGCCTGCCGACAGTGAAATAAAGAGGAGGGGAAAAGCAAGACTAATCTCGTTAAAAGGAAAGCTAAGATAGACGCTGCTTTTACATAGCTGCTTAAAACGCCCCGTTTTCCCAGGACTGGGTCACCTGTGCACCCTCGGGGGCTCGGGCTGGTTTCGTGGCATTGTTCAGTTCGGCCAAATGCTGGGGCCTCCTGGGCTCACTCAGACCTCGTCTTCAGAGTATTCTTTTTAAGAAAAAACAGACATCACCCCCTCTCCCCACCAAAAAAGCCTTAAGGAGGTGCCATTTTCCTTCATTACCGTACTTTCGGTGTGCTATCCCCTGCGTCGCCTAAAAGGACAGAGTCCTCTAAAGACCTGAACGAAAAGTCAAGCTTTTCGTGCGCTCTTGCAACTTGGAGGAAAGAAGAACATAAATGAGACGTGAGGAAAGCCACTAGATCCGTGGTTCTCAAAGTGAGGTCCACGGATCCTTGGGGGAGCCCTCACTGCCAGGGAGTCCTCTGGGTGTCCCCCCTTGTCCAACGGCATGGCAGTGGGAGGTTGGGTTTCCTTACATATATCAACCCAACCAACAGATTAGAAGAGATTGACGCAGACACGAGAACCCAGCTGTTAAAAGAGATTTGCAAACTAGAGAGCAAGACATTTAAGGAGACTTGGAAAAATGGAAAAATGGAAAATGGAAAAAAAATGGAAAGCAGAGCTACTCTTGTCACTAAATGTTAGGTTGTTTCAGAAAATGGAACTCTTTTCGGTAAAAAATACTTACGCTAAATTGTAAGGGATTGATTCCTGTTATTTTTAAGTGAATTAATACAATATTTTTTAAATGCCTTGGTTTTTGTTTTAATATGGTAAATATGAGTAAGCAGAACCCAATATAGAGAAAACTTCTTAGGGGTCCTCAGTAACCTATAGGGATCTAAAGGGGTCCCGAGACCAAATAGTTTCAGCACTGCACACGAAAAAGACTCGAGAGCATCTCACTGTAAACATGGCTCATTGCTCTAAATCTCCATTTTTAAGACAGTGGACGAAACCGTAGCACGTTTCCTCAAACTTCTCCTCAGGCTCCCAACAGCCAAAGCCTTAAAATAAGCCTGAAATCAGAGACACATGACGTACAGAGAAGGAAGGACTGGAGAAGTCCAGTGAGCCTGGGGAAATGGCAAAAAGCCGGGTAGGTCATTGACCAAAAAAGATGAATCTCTGGGGCTCCATCCAAGTTGCTGTGTGTCTCCGTGGTGTATTCCTTTTTTATTGCTGAGTAGAATATTCCACGATACGGATGTACCTGGTTTGTCTGTTCGCTTATTGGACATCCAAGTCGGTTGCAGTTTGGGGCTATTAAAGATAGACGTTGGCGTACGGGGTTTTGCGTGAACGAACGTAAGTCTTTATTGCACCGGGATGGATTTCCAGGAGTGCAAGTGCTGGGTCATAGGTGAGTTACACGTTTAGTTCTTACGCCAAACTGTTTCCAGAGTGGTGGTACTATTCTGCGTTCCCCCCAGCAGTGGGTGAATGATCCAGTTTCTCTGCAACTTCATCGGCATTGGGTGTTGGCACTGCGTTTCGTTTTTACCGTCCTGGCAAATGCAGCGTGGGATCTCACTGCGATTATACTTTGCACTTCCCTAACGGCTAATGACGTTGAGCATCTTCCCATGGGCCTGTTTGCCGTCTGTATGCCTTCAGTGCAATGTCTTTTGCCCACATTTCAAGGAGATTGTTTGCTTTTTTCACCGTTGAGTAGTAGGGGCTCTTTATGTATTATAGATAGTAGTCTTTTGTTTAGATCTAGGGTTTGTAAATATTTTATCCCACTTTGTAGCTGGCTTTTTCATCTTCTATTTTTTTTTAATTTTTTAATGTTTATTTTTGAGAGAGAGAGAGAGACAGAGTGCAAGCAGGGGAGGAGCAGAGAGAGAGAGGGAGACACAGAATCCGAAGCAGGCTCCAGGCTCCGAGGTGTCAGCACAGAGCCCGATGCGGGGCTCGAACTTGTGAACTGTGAGATCATGACCTGAGCCGAAGTGGGACGCTTAACCGACTGAGCCACCCAGGCGCCCCTACTGCCTATTTTAACTTTTTAATTGAGAGATGCAAACCATATCCACAAAGGTGCATATAAATAAATGTTCAGTTTAATGCGTCTCTTTACATTGTAGACCCATGCATTTACCAACCAGGATGATCAGTTGGACCTTTCCAGAACCCCAGATGTGTCTATGTGTCCTTTCTCGTTTCTCTCCCCCTCCCCACAAGACAACCACTATCCTGTCTTCTATGATGATCACATCCTTTGTAGTTACTTATAGAGTTTAACACATTTCTATTTTTCAGTATTCTGATCACTGTTTTCCCTACTGTAACATCTCTGCGTGTTCCGCCAGCAACTTGGTCCAGAAATAATTCAACTATATTCTTGTTTGTCTCGCTTCCTCCCCCAACATTACTTTTGTACTATTGATCCGTGTTACTCAGTGTAGCCATGGTTTATCCATCCTCATTGCTGCATGTTTATCCAATGCATCAATATTCAAGTATGTTATTTATCCTTTTCGTTGCATTTATATTGCATCTTCAAAGTGTATTTCAGGAGCTGGGTTTGTGGGTCATCGTATCTTTGTCTTTACTATCAGGCAATACAGAGCTATTTCTCAAAGTCGTTATATCTATTCCTGTTTAACAGGTAATATATGTAGCCAGGATTAAATTTAAAAAGGAATCAAAGGGAATGTATTTATTTCCCTCCTCCCTAATTCCAACTATCCAGTTCCATCTGTATTTTTTTTTTTCCTCACACAATCTCTTAAGTTTTGAAAAGGACTGGCAAAGTGCTAACTTCTGGCGAGCTAAGACCTCAATCTCCCAGTCCTCACACTATGCAACGGACAGAGGGTACCAATCAGTGGGATTAAATGCTGGTTTTAAGCATTGAACAAAAATTGGGGTGCCTGGGTGGCTCAGTCGGCTGAGCGTCCGACTTCGGCTCAGGTCATGATCTCACAGTTCTTGAGTTCAAGCCCCATGTCGGGCTCTGTGCTGACAGCTCGGAGCCTGGAGCCTGCTTCGGAGTCTGTGTCTCCCTCTCTTTGTGCCCCTTCCCTGCTTGCACTCTGTCTCTCTCTCTCAAAAATAAATAAGCATTAAAAAAAAATCATTGAACAAAAATCACCTAAGTGCTGAAGTGTGGAAAGGATAAATTAGGAGGTATAGGGTCTACAGCCTGTAATAGCTCTTTGTTTTGAAAAAACACGTCACTGAAAAGTAAAAGGAGTTCCATAAAAGTGACACTTATGACATCTTACTTGTTCTGTCCTTTTGAAACACTTACAAACTTCAAGGACCACCCAAAGCAAACGTCTGGGCCACATGCTAGGCTAACAGAATATTTAAACCCAGCTTTTCGGGAGCTCATCAGGTGTGTGCATCTGGCAGGCCTGTATTGGACCTTTAAGTCCCAGGAAAGATGTAGTTCAGTTACAGGTAAATGTTTAATGGCGAGAACGACTAGCAAATGTACCTGACCCTGGGCCATGTTAGTACTCTGCCCACTGCAAAGCATTTCCTCTCTTCTTGTGACTTCTGTCGTACCCACTTCTGACTGCAAATTTCCTTAGACAAAGTGCCCACTCTTTGCTAAATCTGATTTTTGTAAGTCATATATATTTTTAAAGTTTATTTATTTATTTTGAGAGAGAGAGAGACAGAGAGAGAGCGAGCATGAGCAGGGGAGGGGCAGAGAGAGGGAGAGAGAATCTTAAGCAGGCTCCGCACTGTCAGCCCAGAGCCCCATGTGGGGCTCGAACTCACGAACCGTGAGATCACGACCCGAGCCAAAACCAAGAGTTGGATGCTTAACCGACTGAGCCACCCAGGCGCCCCTAAAAAAGTCTTACACTGCTCCACGCTTCAAAGAATTCAGAACTTGGAACCCCTTTCTCTTTTTAAAGCTTTTTGTTATGGGAAATTTTAAACAAACATAAACATTAATAGAATGATAAAGTGAGCTCCAAGTACCCATCACTCAACTTCAATAAGCATCAGTTTATGTCCATCTTAATTCATCTATCTCCCTTCCCACCACCACCAGGATTACTTGGAAGCCAATGTACATCATGATTTAATCTGTCATCACAGGAAAAGAACTAAAAAAAAAAAAATAGCTTCTCAATACCATTATCAAACACATACACACACACACACACACACACACACACACACACTCCTTAATTTCATTAAATGCACAGCATGGGCATTTCCCTGGTTTTGATACAAACCTTTTTTTAAAATAAGTTTTTCGTTTGAGTGAGGGTCTAACCAAGATCCGTGTATTGCAATAATGCAAATCCTTGTTAAAACTTTTAAAAATATGGTTTGTACACAGGCAGTAATAACTGGGAAAACGCTGGAAAAGATCCACACTAGGGAGAAGACAAGGGTAGCCTGACCATATAGTAGGGTATATTATAAGGCTTCTATCATAAAACAGTTTTAACTTGGGGCCAAGAATAGGTGGGCAGAGCAAAGAAGTAGGAAAGAAAATTCAGAAACGGATCCAACTGCATATGAGAACTTAGCCAACTGTGACAGAGACATCTCACATCCATAAACCAGAAAGGGGAGAAAGTTCCCTAACTCTGATTTAAACCCAGAGAGGATTGGTAAATTTGCTTATACAAAATAACAGCAATAACAAAATACTTTTTACGTCGCATGAAACCCTATCATAAAGTAGGAAGACAAAAGGAAAAACATTTACACCCATATCCCAGAGGGTTTAGAGGCCAACAAGTCTATGGGAAAATGGAGGGGAAGTTAGAACTCGTTTCCCAAGAGCCTCAAGAGGCTCTCAGTCATCCAGCGGCCCCCAACCTCCCTCGTATGCAGAGAACCTCAAAGTTGAGTTGTGCTGAGATATAATCTCTCGGCCAGCAGGTTAGCAGAAGTTCATTTGCCACTATGCAATGCTAACAAGGCTGTGAGGAAACAGCTTCTCCTATACTCATGGCGGGAGGGGCTCGGGAAATGTGTGGGGAAAAAAATGACACGCGTTTACCTTTGACCCAGCAATGTCCCTTCTACGAATCTATCCCAAGAGCAGACCGGCCAAAAAAACGAAAATATATATGCACTATTTGTAACAGCGACAATCTAAAAATGACCCAAATGTCCGCCAGTGGGAGATTGGTTGACGGAATTGTGGTACCCTGGGCCAGCGCAGCCGTGCAAATGAAAGAGGAAGTTCCGTACCTACTACCACAGAAGGATCCTTAAGGTGCATCGTTAACACAAAAAACAAGGCAGAGAGAAGTGTTTGTTATATGGCGCCGCTTAAGAAAAGGCAACGCACATATATTATAAAAGAATGAATTTTGTGGCATGTAAATTATATCTCAATACAGCTCTAACCAAAAAATACATATAAAAGCATGTAAAAATGGAAGAATAGGGGCGCCCCGGTGGCTCAGTCGGTTAAGCGTCCTGCTTCGGCTCAGGTCATGATCTCGAGGCTCGTGGGTTCGAGCCCCGCGTCGGGCTCGGAGCCTGGAGCCCGCTTCGGATTCTGTGCCTCCCTCTCGCTCTGCCCCTCCCCTACTCTCGCTCTGTCTCTCTCTCTCAAAAATAAGTAAACATTTTTAAAAAATTTTAATGGAAGAATAAGCCACCAATTTTCAACGTTTACCAATAAAGGCAGGGAGAGGATAAGCTATAGAATGCAGGGATAAAGGTCGACTTTTTTCATGCGCCAAGTTCTACAAAACTTATTTTGGAGCTATAAATATTTTATGTAATTTTACAAAACAAATCAAAAACCAATGCTGAGAAACTGAAAGTAAAAGGGAACGAGGACCAAAGGGACTTTTAAGTGCTGTCATTAAAAAAAAAAAATTTTTTTTAATGTTTATAAACTTTTTGAGAGAGAGAGAGACAGAGTGCAAGTGCGGGGCGGGGGGGTGGGGGCGGAGAGAGAAGGAGACGCAGAATCCTAAGCAGGCTCCAGGCTCCGAGCCATCAGCACAGAGCCCGACACGGGGCTCGAACCCACGAACCATGAGATCATGACCTGAGCTGAAGTCAGACGCTGAGCCGCCTGAGCCACCCGGGCGCCCCTGTGATTAATCTTTAATAAAGAGTACAAGTCTTCCAGCTCTGTCCATAGGAAAGGCCTGGACACAAAAACCTGCCCTGGGGGAATTAGCTTTCCCAGCACTCAGACTGTAATCTCTACGTAGACTCACCCACTAAAAATAACCACGAATCCTTGAGGAACCCCACTGCAGGGTTGGGACAGAAAATGTACCCTACTCTTTCATATCAGAAAGCAAAGAAGCTATCAAAGTCTACTCAGGTGACATCAAAGTGCTTGGAACCAACGTTGAAAAGGCTCTCACTGGCCAATGATCGGACAGTTTAAATATTTCTGATAAGGATGAAAAGTGCAGGGGATTGAAGTAGGTCCCATATGCTTAAGTCCCTGAGCTCACAGAGTCACAAAAGCCCAAAGCAGTAACTACTCCAGTGGTTACTTTTGGATGACATTAGGGAACCATATCTTTATTCACCTTTGAACTGCGAAAGAACCAAGCATTTGTCCTTTATTTCCTACCTGAGCTGGACCTCAGGCTAACCAAAGAGTTGATGAGGGAGGTTTTCCTTCGTAGTAAGTCAACCAGTAGATGAAGACGGAAAGACAGCATTTGAACAGCAGCGTTTTACAACTCCAAATAAGTTAATAAGTCTAGACAGTGGTCATCGATGGTTAGTAACATTTCACAAGGAAAAGAAAACGAGGGGCAGGAGAGGTTGTGGGGACCCACGGATCACAAGCTACTTAAGAGAGGTATCTCGATGCACTGACCTCACGTGGATCCCAAACCAAACACACTGTAAACGAATTTTCAAGGAGTCAGAGAAATGTGAACACTGACTGCCTCTTTGAAAGATACTGGGGGATTATTATTCACGATGTAGATATAATATTACTGTAGCTATGTTCTTTGAGAGTCTTTATGATTTAGAAATACTTATTAAAATATTTACAAACGATGGGGTCCCTGGGGACCAGCATAGAGCCTGATCAATACACATACAAACAAATATTGAATGAAGGAATGACCTTCAAGGGGTGGGGGTTGGAGATGGGAAGCCCACTTAGCATATTTCAATCAAGAGATAACAGATCCTTAACTACTCGGATAACAATCTTAGCTCAGCCACTGAGATGCGTTACTTAGATACGGGAGCTGATTACAGATGAGGTAAAATAGGTCAAAGTTGCCTTAGAAACAGATACCAAAAACTCGGTTTCAGCTTGTAGGTGCTAGAAACAGCACTTGCTGCCCCTGTTCCACTGTGCTCCCCACCCCCCAACTCCACTCTTCCCCTCCCCCTCCCCCTCTCCCCACGCCCAGTCTTCCCCACTGTGCCTTCGTCTTCCCCTCTCCTCCTCTTCCCCCTCTCTCTCTCTTCCCCCTCTCTCTCCTCCTCCCCTTCTCCCCCACCTCCCCTCTCCCCTCTCTCTGTCCCCCAGTCTTTACTCACACCCCCTGCCCACATCAGCAGGGGCACCATAGCCCGGCCCCCTCCCCTCCTTCCTCCACACCCGGGTCCTGAGCCAAGATGGCAGCAGGGGAAGATATTCAAGGACCTTTTTTACAAACCCGAGAGCAGGTCTCTGTTCCTCGGCCTTTTTCTCTCTGTGTATCTGTTTCTCCTTAGCATGTTTCACTGAGGGTCCAAGATCAAAGGGGAGGACTCTGCTGTCCAGGAACGGCGTCTTGGCCCCTCAGTTCCGGCATCTGTTTGTCTCCCTTTTCTTTCCTTCCCCTTTTTATTTCATGTATTCCTTTTTTTAAGCTTATTCATTTGTGTTAGTAATGTCTACACTCCACGTGGGGCTCCGGCTCAAGACCCTGAGATCGAGAGTTGGGTGCCCTTCCGGTGGAGTCAGCCAGGCGCCCTCTTTTTCTTTTTCTTTTTATTTCTTTTACGATTCAGGTTAGTTAACATACAGTGTAGCCTTCGGGATAGAACCCAACGATTCATCACTTATGTATGACACCCAGTGCTCATCCCGAAAAGGGCCCTCCTTAATGCCCGTCACCCGTTGAATCCTCCCTCCTTCACGGCCCCCCATCACCCCTCAGCTTCTTCTCTGCAGTTAAGAGTCTCTGATAGTTTGCCCCCCTCTCTGTTTTTGTCTTATTTTTCCTTCCCTTCCCTTATGTTCATCTGTTGACTTTCTCAAATTCCACATGTGAGTGAAATCTTATGATACCTGTCTTTCTCGGATTGACTTATTACGCTTAGCATAATAACCTCCAGTTCCATCCGTGTTGTCGCAAATGGCAAAGTTGCATTCCTTTTCATCGCTGAGTAGTATTCCAGTGTGTGTGTCTGAGTGTGTGTTTAAAGCCACTGGTGTTACTGCGGCTGGGACGGGCATGTTACAAATTATCAGGAAAGCCACGCTGAGATGCTTCAGGACTTGGAGTGGAACCCCGTGGGCTCCAAGGGAGCAGCATGAGGCCGTGAGGATGTGTCCCCAAGACCACCCTTGGCTTCTGGGCCGCAGACACCCACTGCCGTCCATGCAGAAGGAGCCAGGCAGGGCAGAGGCAGAAAGCAGCTTAAAAAAAAAAAAAAAAAAAAAAACAGGGGTGCCTGGGTGGCTCAGTCGGTTAAGCATCCGACTTCGGCTCAGGTCACGATTACACAGTTCGTGGGTTCGAGCCCCGCATCG
This sequence comes from Panthera uncia, assembly GCF_023721935.1. Lineage (NCBI taxonomy): Eukaryota > Metazoa > Chordata > Mammalia > Carnivora > Felidae > Panthera > Panthera uncia. The sequence goes on along the minus strand of NW_026057576.1, from coordinate 6,801,705 downwards.
GGTTCTGTGCTGACAGCTCGGAGCCTGGAGCCTGCTTCCCATTCTGTCTCCCTCTCTCTCTGCTCCTCCCCCTCTCGTGCTCTGTCTCTCTCTCTCTCAAAAATAAATAAAGATTTTTAAAAAAACAACCCACATGACACTCCCCCCCTCCCCTGCCCCAGCTCCTTGATCGTCACACACTGGTGGCTGCAACCCACAGAGCTTATGGTTACGTGGCTGAATCGTGTCCTCCCAAAGTTGGTACGTTGAAGTCTTATCCCCCGGTACCTCACAATGTGACTGTATCTGGAGATAAGCCTTTCAGGAGGTGATTAAGTTAAATGGGGTCACGAGGGGGCCCCAATCCCATGTGACTCATGTCTTAATGAGACGCGGGCACAGATGCGAGCCAAGAAAAGATCTCACGACACCCGGCGAAAAGACAACCACCTACAAGCCGAGGAGACGGGCCTCGCGTGAACAGAACATGCCGGCACCTTGATCTTGGACTTCCAGCCGCCAGAACTGTGTAGAGAGCAAATGTCCGTCGTGTCAGCCATCCGACCAGTGGCACCTCGTGACGGCAGCCCGAGCCGGCTAATACGACGACACATCGGCCACGCACGGTTCCGAAGTTGACACGAAGCTGGCGACACATCATGCGATTTCGACGACGTTGGACAACTCGGTAAACTACGAGGAATTGCTAACCCACAGAGCAATGAGCACTCATTATTCTCACAACAAGCCTGCCGCTGAGGGACCCTTTGATGAACGAGGAAAGTAAGGCCCGGGGAGGTCCTGGAAGGTCGCATGGCCAGAAAGTGGCGGAACCAAGGTCTGAACCAGGCTTCGTTCCAGAGTTCATGCTCCCAGCCCTTCGCTACTCCCGTGGCCAGAGGCGGGTCCCCACTGCCGCCCTCACCAAATCCAGCTCCGTGCCCGGCTTCCCCACTTTGCCATTAGCCGTTCATCTCCCCCCGTCCCCCCATCCCATCCCCTGCAAAACAGCCCTTTCTCCCCTGCAGCCTGCCTCTTACGGTCCCTGGCACACATTACACGATGAGAAGGCTGCCTCCAACCCAGAATGCCCACCCGCCCGTCCTCACATCACCCTCCTCCCCTGGGGAGTGCTCTTATGATTGCTGACCCCCAGATCTCTTGCTCTCCAAAGTCCCCTGGGGTTTGCTAATGTTTCTCACAACATTCAGCTCTTGATTAAGTCACCTCCACGCCTGATCCCTGCTGATGTGTGTGTCCTGCGATGCTCAAGGCCCAGTGAGCGTGTGGGCCGATGGCTCTGACTCAGAGGTCCCGGAGCGGGGGACCAGGAACACACTTCGGGTACAGAGAAGGATACAGCCTGGGAGGGCGCCAGGAGAACTCAAACTGTCTTTGAAAGATTACGTTTCATTTTTAACAGCCACGTTCACGTGGCATTCCAGTCTGCAATACAGGCACGTGTGATTTCGTATAAAATGTAAGTTTACATCATGTGCCAGAATGAAAAGAGAATCAATCAAAAGTTAATTTTACACATCTTTCGTGGAAATTCACCCCCTCATTAGCCGGCTGGCTTCTGGGTCCCCGGCACAGTATCCCACGACACAAATATCCTGAGGAGCAGACAGTGCCCCGCTCGGGAAGCACCGGGTAGGCGGTGCAGGCAGGGTCGGGGCTTGGCTCCCCGGCTGCCCCTCACGCACCAGGTCTTGGGGACAGCTCTCTCCCGGCCCCAGCTGCGCCGACTATAGGAAGGCCCACCCCCATCGCCAGGGTCCGTGTGACAGTTAAGTGGGATCGCACCTGGCTTGCGGTAGGTAGATATTGGATCTCACTAAATCTTGAATCTCTTCGTTTCCTTCTATCCCCTGCAGCTCATCGGAGGTCAAAGCACAGGCCGGGACCCCCAGAGGAGGCTCAAGAAAAGAAATCCCCATGCAAAACATGGTTGAAAGTTGGCCAACGTGAGGCAACGCCTCTGGGTCTCGAGCCTCCTTGAGAATATCAAAAGCTGGGGCGCCTGGGTGGCTCAGTCGGTTGAGCATCCAACTTTAGCTCAAGTCGTGAGCTCGCGGTGTGTGGGCTCGAGCCCAGCTTTGGGCTCCATGCTGACAGTACAGAGCTTGCTTGGGCTTCTCTCTATGCCAGTTCCCCCTGCCCTACTCTCTCTCAAAATAAATAAATAAACTTAAAAAAAAAAAAAAAGAAAGAACATGGGGGGTGCCTGGGTGGCTCCGTTGTTTGAGCGTCTGACTCTGGCTCAGGTGATCTCACGGCTCGTGAGTTCAAGCCCCGAGTTGGGCTCTGTGCTGACAGCTCAGCCTGGAGCCTGCTTCGGATTCTGTCCCGGTCTCTCTGCCCCTCTCCCCTTCGCACACTGTGTGTGTGTGTGTGTGTGTGTGTGTGTGTGTGTCTCCCTCCCTCCTTCTTTCTCTCAAATATAAATAAGCGTTAAAAATATTAAAAAAAAAAAAAAGAATATCGAAAGTTGTCATCTAACCTGCTCATCCTGACCCCACTCCCCCGTCAATTCTGTAGGAAGAGAGTTTCACTGCTCTGCTAAGCACTAGTCCAAAGCTTCCCCAGAGAAAGGTCGCTGCTGCCTCACGAGACCCAAATGTTGTCGCCCTGATGGTCTATATGTAGGGTCAGTGGAGGAATACCGGCCTGCAAAGGAGGGTGCCCCCTAAAATAACTTAGTGGCTCAAACACTAGGAGCTCTGTAAATGAGAAGTCGCGTATCCTCGCCATGACTTTTAGGTGCTGCCAACACAATACCGGCAGCTTTGGCTGTCCAGTAAGCTTTTTACTTATTTGTTAGAACTCAAGCCCCGATGAGAAAAAGGTCACTTTCTTATTCCCTCTCTCGGCACCACATCTCCACATCCGGGCAGTTTCCAAACTAGGAATCCGGCTAACGTTTGTCAAGAGAACTTACAACTGAAATAATTCCTACCCAATCTCCCAATAAGTGTTCCTAAGTTAGTCTTGCTGATAATGTATTTGACACACCTTGAAATTTTAGAGATTTATTTTCTTTTTTTTTTAAGTAAGTAAGTAATTGATTTATTTATAGAGACAGCAAGTGTGTGATCAGGGGAGGGACAGAGAGAAGGAGAGAGAGAGAGAAACCCAAGCAGGCTCCCCGCGCTGTCACCGCAGAGTCTGACCGTGACCGAGTCTGATCGTGACCTGAGCCGAAACCAAGAGTCAGATACTTAACCGACTGAGCCCCCCAGGCATCCCTAGAGATTTATTTTGCACGGAAGGCATCATTTTCTCCAGAAGATTCCTAACCAGGAGCCCCATCTCCCCATCCCCAGTTTTACCCCCAAGCGAGGAAAAGTGGCCCTCTGCTCCAATTCCTCCAAAATCCTTTGTGCCTTTAAAATTTGCTGCCGTTGGGGCTCCTGGGTGGCTCAGTCGGTTAAGCGTCCACCTTCGGCTCAGGTCATGATCTCACGGTTCATGGGTTCGAGCCCCGCATCTGGCTCTGTGCTGAGAGCCCAGAGCCTGGAGCCTGCTTCCGATTCTGTGTCTCCCTCGCTCTCTGCCTCTCCCCCACTCATGCTCTCTCTCTCTCTCTCTCTCTCTCTCTCTCTCTCTCAAAAATGAATAAATGTTAAAATTTTTTTAAAATAAAATTTGCTTCTGTGTTCATTTGTCTTGTGGTTAGGGGCCACGTCAGGGTTCTGTATCTCCAATTTCTACATCAGGGCGAGCACAAAGTTGGTACCAACGTCCCAAACCAATTCCGTTCGAATTTTACGGGAGAGTGAAATTCGATCTCACTGATGAAGGAACTTGAAGGGTTCATAAACAGACAAGAAGGGCTCACCTGTTGCATTTGGTACTTCGATTGCCATCATTTTTTCATTTTTTACCATCTGTGGGGAGGGACACTAAGTTCTCCCTCACTGGGAAGGAGGGAGGGAGGGAACCAGGGCGGGGAAGGGAGAAGCCATAAAGCCAGGAGCTTCACCTACATCATCTCACCTAACCCTCATGAGACCTTGGGTCCCAGAGGAGGGTATGACTGCCCTCCTGTTACAGATGAGAAAACAGAGGCTTTGAGATGTTAAGTAACTTGTCCCATTGCTAAGTCCAGGGGATGGGATTCAAAACCGGCTCTCTGATTTCACAGCCCCTGCCTTTCTCCCCTGCACTGTTTCCTCCTCCAACAGAGAATTGATTTGTCGGCACTGAGGGGGCGCGATCCCCACGGACTCGCTTCTCTTAAGATCTGAGCCTCGTGAGCCGACCTCCTTCAGGGCCTCTCGATGGTGGCGTCCTTCCCTGGTCGGCGGCTCTCCGCCTGAGCCACCTGGTCCTGGATCCCCGCACACCTTTCGTAGGAAACCTCGATGACTCGGCATCGTGGATGGAGGACCCGTGGGAGCCGCCCCTCGTGAAACCCACCGGACGGTGCCCTCCGGAGAGACAGCTGCCGTCACCCTTTGGACCTCGCAGTTTAGGGAGGGAGGGTCTTGGGGCCTTGTCCCCCCGGGGGTAGCTGACTTCTGGGAGAGCAGACCAATTTGTATCAAGCCCTGAGACGTGGGGACCCATCCTTCTGGATTCCGCCAGGCCCCCAGGGACGGTTGTGTGTTACCCAATGCCCAGAGGGTGTGAAATACTTCCTGCAAGTGGCCATACGGTGATCCCCCCCCCCCCAGTACAGTCAATCTCGCTCCTTTATTTACTCAGAATCTTCCTTGCTCAGTTCGGTTGTTTCCTGGAAGGGAACCCACAGATCATAGAACAGCCAAGTTTACAAGTGAGAAAGGCAGTCCTGGGGAAAACATCGCAGCGTCTGAAATCCATTTACAGAAAATGAAGGCATTCGGCAGACAGGACACGCTTCGTCGCCACTTTCTTTGCCGGCTCTCCTGATGGGGAGAACGTCCTGAGTGTCACAGAACAAGGCTCCCCGCTTGAAGTGGCAGGACTGAGCCAGGAATGGAGGAGAAAGTACATGAGTGTCAGAAAAGACCTCTTCAGAGGCGCCTGGGTGGCTCAGTCGGTTAAGCGGCCGACTTCGGCTCAGGTCACGATCTCGCGGTCCGTGAGTTCGAGCCCCGCGTCGGGCTCTGGGCTGATGGCTCGGAGCCTGGAGCCTGCTTCCGATTCTGTGTCTCCCTCTCTCTCTGCCCCTCCCCCGTTCATGCTCTGTCTCTCTCTGTCTCAAAAATAAATAAATGTTAAAAAAAAAATTAAAAAAGAAAAGACCTCTTCAGCCGGCCTCTTGCACTCGGGAGGACCCAGCTTCAACACATGCTGTCAGCTGAAGGGTTACAACAAACGTGTAAAGGGAAAAAGGACCCACCCGATGGATCTTCCTGGTGACTCATTTTCCTTAGTATGAAGGTGACCTTAGTGTGATTTTTTTTTATGTTCATTTATTTGTGTGAGAGAGAGAGAGAGAGACAGAGCATGAACGGGGGAGGGTCAGAGAGAGAGGGAGACACAGAATCTGAAACAGGCTCCGGGCTCCGAGGCATCAGCACAGAGCCCGACGCGGGGCTCGAACTCACGGACCGCGAGATCACGGCCCGAGCCGAAGTCGGACGCTTGAGCGACTGAGCTCCCCAGGCGCCCCCTTAGCGTGGTTTTTCTGCAGAAGAGTCGGGCGGCCTTCCCTTGTGAGCGTGACAGCACGGTGGACCGCCAAGAATCACGTTGGCTTTGTCTAGCACTACCATTCTCCAAAAAGAAGATGACAGGGACGCAAGTGTTCTCGGGGCGAAAAAACCAGGGATGCGTATGAGCGGGGGGTGGCCCACCTCAGGTCAGGGACCGCGTCCTATACCTGCGTGGCCCCCGCCCCGACTCCCTGGCCTACGGTTCGTGTGCCATTGCATTTGGTGAATGAATGACTACAAGATGTGTGTGTGTTGCAGGCCGGTACACAGAGCGGGGGATGCAAGCCGGTAAAAGACGTTCAAGGCCCAAAAGGCGTTCAAGGCCCGCTCCGGGCCGAGGTCCTTCAGCCGTTTCAGGCATCACCACCTTCTGCCTTTCTTGCTTGGGCCTCAGGGCCCACAGCCTTCGAGAGACTGCCCTGAGGAATGTCGTTCCCTGGGGCCACTCTCCCCACCTTACACCTTTCCAGCCTGATACGTTGGGCCCAAGAGGCATTTCTTCCAGAAAGAACTGCCCTGCAACCCTCTTACTAATGCAACCCCCTCGAGTCCATTATAAAGGAATTCGCAGAGGAGTGGAGAAGCTGACTGAGCTCGCCTGGCCCCAGGCGATGACTCTCTGGAGGTCACAGAGGCCCGGCACCCTGCCCTCTTCTCTCCCCTAGGTCGAAATGGGGGACCAGCCCCTGGGGGGGGAAGAGCACCCGCCCCCTCCCCAGCATCTGCCTGGCGTTCCCGTGTGTGATGTTGGAAGGGGCCCACGGAAGCCCCTTCTCTGAGCGCAGGCCAGGCCGCCCAGGCCACAACTCCCCCCGCTGGCCCTGGCCAAACAAGCCCCGCAGCCCTCGGCTCTCCCTCGCTGTAAACACTTTTATTTTCACTTCGGTTTATGGCCTCTCTTTCCAAGGGACCGCAACTTGTTTAAACCAGCTCTAAACAAAGGGCTCTCGTGATTACAGGCATGCTGCTGGTTTTATGGTGGCCTTCCTTTGTCTCAGTTTCCCCCCACCGGCTTCCTTCCTCCCCACCCCCCACCGCCAGGTACCCGGTCTTCTAAGGAGAGGCCTCCAGCAGCTGCTGGCCAGGGGGTTCCCACCACCCCCGTCTGGTTCCCCTCAGCTGCAGGCTGGCGGCTGTGACAGGACGTGGCGGATAAAAGGCCCCCGGAGCCTGAATGTTTCCGAGGTCAGGCTCCAGCACGCCCTGCCCCCAGTCGAGGTGGTGGGGGGGGGACCTCTGGTATCTCTGCCCGCTGCCTGGGGGAGCCCAGACGTGCTTGCATAAACAGACATCCCAGCCCGATGCCGTCCCCTCATTATCCTAGCAAACCCACGCTCCCCTCAGCTGCTTGCCCCAAGGTCAGCTGGGGACTGTGCCCATGGCGGGGACACCCAGCCTCTGTCGCAGACACTGGCACAGGCTCTCCCGGGCAGGGAGCGCGGAGTGAGCTGCAAACTGGCTCCAAGCCGGCATCCTTCCAGTCGTGAACTGGCCGTAACGATTTCTTTCAGGTCAGTGCGAATTCCCTTTCCTGGGCTGCCTCTTGGTGAGGTGGAAAGGGCAGAAGGTACTGAGGGAACCTGAGGGTCGGAGGATGTGAAAGTTCCCTGGGGTCGCCGGGCTCACCAGCACTTGGGAGAGTGGACCTGGGTAGCATTTGTGGCTCTGGGGGACACCTCCCACCATGCCGATGGCGGGGGGGGGCCCCTCTGGGGCCCCAAGGATGCAGACGGAAGGAAAGGCAATGACCCATGAAAAGGAAATGTTGTAGGGCCCCACCGACCTCCCTTTGTTTCAGCCTGGGGATTCCTCTTTAGCAGAAAGTATTTGTTCAAGAGAGTCCAAAAGAGGGCCTTGGTAAGAAGGGTCTAGGGCTGAGGGTGGTGAGGGTATGGAGAGGAGGCTTCAGACTCGCAAGGTTTCTAACCAAGCTCGACTCCGAGAGAAAGAGGATTGTGTCGTGTGGGCCCCAGTCCCACGAACACACACAAACGGCCCCAGCTCAACTCAGAACATGCTCCAGGGAACAGAAGAGGGACAGTCACGTGGGAAAAGAAAGTCCTTTCCCCACAGGCAGTGCCTGGTCCCCTTCTCTCCGGCTGGGACGTTCTCCACGGAACCCGTGCGAGGACAGATCGACCCAGAACTGGGCCCGGCACACGGCAGGCGTGGTTGAAAACTAAATCGTCATGCGATTCTGTCCTCAGTTTCCAGGCTACGAAGTGAAAGATGTGAGCAGGCGAACACACGCAAGTCTCTGCGGCCCCTTCTCACCCTCTCCCTGAACTGCGGCCCCTGAGTTGGAAGCCAGCGTCAAGGAAGGAGGAGCCTACCGTGACCAGATTCCAGAGTAGCTCCAACATTTTGAAACCCATGTAGGCTGATTTTGCCCCAGTGCTTCTTCTCTTTGTATAGTAAAAGCCCTGCATTTCTGTAGTAGTTTTGTTGTTTTCAGTTTGCGAATGCATGGTCTCCTGTCAAGCTCAGGATTGCTCCGTGAGTATTGTTGGCTTGTGTTTTGGTTTTTGATTTTCCGTTTTGTTTTTGTAGAAGAGGGATCTGGGAAAAGAAAAGGCAAACGCGTCACTCCGCGAACAGATCTATAGACCGGTATAATCGAAACAAAAACACCAGTGGTTCATTTTCTTTTAGAAATCGACAAGATGCTTCCAAAGTTCATGTGGAAATAGAGAGGCCCCCAAAGAGCTAAGACAATGATAAAGAACAAAATTGGAGTTTCTACGCTACCTAGGGTCAAGACTTTATTATAAACATACGGTATTTAAGATGATGTATTGATGGGACAATAGAGAACTAGCCAATGGCACAGAATACAGTCCAAAAAAAGAAAAAAAAAAGATCTACACATCAGTAGTCACTGGATTTATGTCAAAAGGTCCAGCCCAGAAGAGTGGAGAGGATGGTCTTCTTAATAATCAGTGCTGGGACAACTGGATGTCTATATTTAAAAAAAAAAAAAAAAAAAAAGAACAAATTTCGCTTCTGTCTCACACCATATGCAAAAATCAGTTCCAGCTGGATTGGCTGTCTAAATGTGAAAAATAAAACAGTTTCTAGAAGAAAACAGGAAAACATCTTCCTGACCTTGAGCTAGGGGGAAAAAAATTGTAAGCAGGACACCCTAAAGGAAAATCACAAACCATAAAGGAAATAGATAAGTTGAACTATGTTAACATTAAGAAATCCCGTTTGGGGTGCCTGGGTGGCTCAGTGGGTTGAGCATCCCACCTCGGCTCAGGTCATGATCTCGCGGTCCGTGAGTTCGAGCCCCGCGTCAGGCTCTGTGCTGACAGCTAGGAGCCTGGACCCTGCTTCAGATTCCGTGTCTCCCTCTCTCTGACCCTCCCCCCGTTCATGCTCTGTCTCTCTCTGTCTCAAAAATAAACATTAAGAAAAAAAACAAATTCTGTTCATCGAAACATAACGGAGAGTGAAAAAGCAAACAAGCCAAGGGTATAAGATGATATTTGTAAGCAAATAACAGATAAGGACATGTATCCGTAATATATAAAGAACTCCCACGGATCAACAAGAAGAGACAGACCACTTGTCTGGCCCCCTAATGTAGGGTAGCACTGGAATAGGGACAGGCACTTTGAGGGTCCTGCTAAGGAGAAGTTGAGTAGGGATACCTTTATCTGGGTTTACCAGATGTTTCTCTGTGGTTCCCAGTCACTTCTGGTGCAGTACTGTGTACTTACTTCTGCGTAAGCTTTTGCTGGCTCTCCTGGTTCAAGAATGGCTTTGAACGATATGTTCACTTCCCACTGTATTTATGTGCTTAGCATCAGGACGCAAAGGTGAAACATTCTTTTGCTCACCAGGCACATAACATTTTCAATGGAGAGGTTGGTTCGCAGAGACACCGAGCTGAATAAGAGTCCTCTCCGCTCAGGAATCTACCCAACAATGCAGCTTTCGGGTGTACACCCAGAAGAAGTAAAAGCAGGGATTGGAAGAGGTGTTTGTTCACCAAAGTCCAGAACAGCATTATTCACAGCAGCCGAAAGGAAGCAACCCAGATGTCCATGGCTGGATGAATAGAATATCCTACAACAGAATATTCCTCAGTCTTTTTTTTTTAATGTTTTTTTTTTTTTAACGTTTATTTATTTTTGAGACAGAGAGAGACAGAGCATGAACGGGGGAGGGGCAGAGAGAGAGGGAGACACAGAACCAGAAGCAGGCTCCAGGCTCTGAGCCATCAGCCCAGAGCCCGACGTGGGGCTCGAACTCACGGACCCCGAGATCGTGACCTGAGCTGAAGCCGGACGCTTAACCGACTGAGCCACCCAGGCGCCCCTATTCCTCAGTCTTAAAAAGGAAGGGAATTCTGGCACCGGCTAGGACATAGATGGACCCTGAAGGCGTTATGCTAATTGAAATAAGCCAATCACAAAAGGCCAGTATACTGTATGATTCCATGTCTAGGAGGTCCTTAGGGGAGGTAAATTCACAGAGACCCAAAGTATCTGGAGATGGATGGTGATGACGGTTGCCCAACAATGTGAAAGGACTTAATGCCACGGAATCATACACTTAACTATGGTTAAAATGTAAATTTTATCTTGTGCATATATTACTACAATTTTTTTTTTTTTAAGTTTATCTTAAGAGACAGAGAGAGCAGAGGAGAGGCAAAGAGAGAAGGAAGCACAGAATCTGAAGCAGGCTCCAGGCTCTGAGCTGTCAGCACACAGCTCAACATGGGGCTCAAACTTACAAACCATGAGATCGTGACCTGAGCTGAAGTCAGATGCTGAACTGACTGAGCCACCCAGGCGCCCCGACAATTTTTTTAAATGAAGGAAGAAGTGTTATAGAGGTATATTAGCTAGCTCGTTCATTTAAACATTATGTTATTTTCCTGGATTTTTGAAGTGTTTATGGTATTGATTTTCTATGATTTTACAATTTTTATGATTTCTTTTCTGATTCTAAATAAATATTCACATCTGTACCTCATGGTTTTCAGCATTGTTTATTATTTATATGAAATTTAGTTCCCTCTTAAAAACGAGGCCAATAACATATCTTACATAGTAAGAACGTTGAATGAATTAATATATAAAATAAATATATAATACATGTTGTGTAAAATACCCAAAATTTAAAAATGTGAAAAACAGATGTAAATATTTTTAAGACAGTCATGCATGACTTATTGCCAAGCACTCCTTTGTGTTATGATAAAGGAAGAGAGTTATAAAATAAAAACAAATGCCAAAAAAAGTGCTGTGAAACCTGATGGCTGAGCCCCCTTTTGTGTGATATTTAAATTTTCCAAATCCATCAACAAATACATTCTCAATATATTGCTTCCATGCAACCTTGATCACGTTTCTTTGGAGGTTCCAGCTTAGTTGAGGTCCCCTGTATTTGTGGACAGCCTCTGACTACCACACTGTTAGACATTGGAAATACACAAAAATATAAGTCCTACACCCTCCCTGAATGCAGAGACAAACAAAGAAACCGTTTCAATACAGTGGTGTTGATGGGCTGGGTTTTGTTTCTTCTGTTGCTCCCCAAAACCTTAATGGCTAGATCACAGCCTGGATGGTTAACAAGCAAAAGAAACCCTTTTGTGTGAAGGTACTAGGGGAGGGGGGCAGGGAATCTAGGGGGAAAGGTAGGGAAGGGGGGTCTAGGGAATTGAAACAGAAGGGAAGAGTGGAGCCATCTGGTGGGGAGACGGGGTAAGAGCTGTCAGGGAACGTTTAAGGCCCATCAGCCCATCCCGACATAAACCTCTGAGAAATCAGAAGAAAGCTGATTTTTCAGGATTCTCCTTTTTCTTAGAAAGTGGTGGTGTTTCAACTCTCGCTCCCCTCTCCTGGTCCTAGCATGTCAGCTTATGGCTTGCAAAACCCTTTTCCACATACCTAATTTTATTTCATTTCTGCTAACATTTGTTTTACATCACTGAGCACATTGGCTAGCTCTTTTTTTTTTTTTTTTTACGTAAGTTTAATGTCATACCCAGTGCGGAGCCCAGTGCAAGGCCCAACTCATGACCCCAGAGCAAGAGTCAGAAGTCCAACTGACTGAGCCGCCCAGGCGCCCTTTTTTAAAGCTTTTTTGTTTTGTTCTTGATAATCAAAATCTTATCGTTATTCTTACCAAACCTTCTTCTCTCCCATGTTAGGCCATCATAAAAATTAGACACAAAACTGAAATACTGTTTTCTAGTGTTTTTCTTCAGGAAATCTGGATTTTTTTTTTTAAATGCCCATGAGATATTTTGTTTTTATACAGTATATTTCTTATTGTCCGCAGTACCTACACACACACACGCAGTTAAAGCTTTATGTTGTATGGGAAAAGAAACCAATTTTCAGATTCATTGAGGAATTACAGGAGTATAAAGAGTTGGTGTCACCATCGCCTGCTGATTCCACGCAAATCCTTACATCGACTGCCACTTCGGCCCCAAAGAACTAGTCACCTATCGCTTTAACCAGACAAGGTCCTGCTGAATGCACGACCGTGACCCTGTGAAGGAGGTGTTGTTACACAGCAGTTTCATCCAGATGTTCTGGTCCAGATAAAAGGTAGATTCGGTTCCCGACGTCCGTAGAGCCTGGCTCCACTGTGCAGGTAGAGGGATGGCCAGGTCGCAGAGGATCAGGAAAAGCCTGTGCCAAGAAGCCCCTGGGGAGGTGTGGCTACACCGTGCTCCCTCCTGGTCATTGCAGGAATACAGAAAGCCTAGAGGAAGTAAGGACAAGAGCGTGCTGATTCCCGAGCCTATAAGAAATAGAGACGGGCTTGTGGCTGGACTATTTTTTCTGCACCCTGTGAGCATAATACCCCCAGGGATTGGCTGCATCTATAAATACGTATCAGATGGAAGCCGTCAACTCAAACGGAGGCTCAGGGCAGGTGCTGCCTCCACTAGAGTGGGGTCTGGGCTAGAGTCAGGGAGAACAGTCCCGTTGTGGCTGGAGAGGCCGGGCACCCGTTTGCTCACTGGGTCAGGAGCTGATTGAATCAGCGACCGCAGCTTGAAACTAACCCTCTCTTCGCCTTTGCCAGGAAATGACACTTGCAGGCACCAGAATGTCTAGGGCCGGCCTGGAGAACCGGGGCGTGACAAGCCTATTGCCCGCTGACAGCTGCCTCACCTTCCACTCCTTTCCAAAGAAGATTCGCTGGGGCATTTCCAAGCCCCTCCCTTGCCTGCCCGCCTGGCCGAGCCTGCAGGATACAGCTTGTCCAAACTGCACACAATTCGAGTCTAAGGCCGAGTTCGCCACCCTAGTGGGCCTGGTTCGACGAACTCTATTCTATCGTGCTGCTGATTAAAGCTTTGCAACGGCCGAAGGCATTGCCCGCTGTCCTTCGGGCAAGATCCCCAGAAGTCTCCCAGGGAGAGCCAGTTTAGCGCAAGCTATCCGCCTGGTAGGTTCAGGAGGGAGCAAACCTTTGTAAACCCCAGGGAGTTGCACAAGTGTAAGAGTCGTGGGAAATACGGACGGACGTTACCCTCCCTGGGCCAGAGAGCAGTACGTTTGCACAGGAGTCCCCTGGGACAAGAAACCAGAAAGGTCCCTAGGACGTGGTGGAGCTGGGAGAGGGGCCGTGTTGGATACTCGACGGGGATAAATGCGACAGAAATGAGACCAGAACCAGAATGCCGGCAGCCAGTTGTCTTGTCCTGTCTTGCCTCTGGGCGTAGGCCTGTTCCAACCAAACTGCTACGTCTAGAGGTCCTGACAAGCATTTCTGGCCGCCGGTTTCCTGCCTGGAAGGATCCTTGAAGCTGGAAATAACCCATCACCACCACCACCACCACCCAAAGCCTCATAACTCAGTGTTGTTTTGCTCTCGGAAAGACAACTAGATTAAGTATCTAGTGAGAATTTATCGTGTGCGAGACTCTGTCCTGAGCACCTTAACGTTTTGGCTTATATAGTCTTCCCGACAAGATTCTTAGCCCCATTTTACAGGTGAGGAAACTGAGCCACAGAGACGTCAGGTCGCTCTCAGGGGGCCCCGGGATACGAATACGGGCAGCCTGGCTGTGGAGACTGGGGTAAACGTCTCTTTATCCAGAAAGAGAGGGAAGGGCTTCTGGAACACGGGCCGGGTGCCTCCCACCTGCACTTATATGACTGTGCTTTGCACCGTGTGGAGGTGTTTTGGGACGCTTTTGCGTGAATGCTTGATTTCTCGGTATCTGCTTTTGAAATGCTGCACCGAGGTAGCCGTCTGATAAGGAGAAGCCAGGAAAGCCTTCCGTGCGCCTGCTGCTTTGGTCCCGGGGCCGGGAAGTACCCTTCAGTGGCTCGTTCGGGGCGGTCTGTTTGCCAACAACACACAATGCAAACAAGGGCCCCGGTGGGGACGCGAAGGGAGCAGCTGCTCAGTGTCTAGGAGAGCTCGAGTGTGGTTTGCAAAGCAAACGGACTCTAATTTGGACAAATAGCGCCGTGGCCCGGGACCCGAGCAAGATAAGGCGGCGAGGGTGTGTTGAGATAGATGTTTCCATGGGCTGACGTAAGGGAATAGAGCGGTGGCCCAGGAATGCGAGGGGTCCTCTCTCCTCGAGAGCGAGCTCGCGGCTGGCGAGGACCCGACGGCCAGGACTGGAGGGGAAGTCAGTCTGAAGCCCCCAGTGTTGACGGGGGAGGGCGTCGCCGGGCGGAAGGCGGAGGCCACTTGGGGGCGAGGTGGCCTTCAATCCAGGTGTCGTCGAAATTCTTCTATCAGCTCTGCGGCCTTGCAGGTCGGTAGGGGCTCGGGTCTCAGGCAAGCGAGCTGGCGAGAGGAGATCACACCAGTAAGAATTGTTCAGAGAGAGAGAGAAAGAGAGGTCTCAACGCGCACCATCCGGTCCAGAGCGTCACAGACAACTCTGTGTGTCTGTCACCCGGGATAAAGGCAGGCAGGTCTGGGTCTGAGCCCTGATGTTGCCACCCCCTAGCTGTGTGTCTGGGGTAGGTCACCTCGCCTTGCCGGACACCAGTCCCACCACTGGTACCCGCCTCCCAGGGTCTCTGTGGAGACAGACCGAGTTTGTGCCCGTGAAAGGCAGCTGGTTCTGTTTCCTACATTGTTGTCCACAGGTATTCCCTCCACAAACACGCAGCTCTGCGGTGGAACTTCTGGGTGCCCCCCGAGCGCCCCGAGTGAGGGCCACCTGCTCACACGACCGCTCCCTCCCCCGGAGAACCGCCCTCCACTGAAGGGAACCGCGTCACCTGGAAATAACTGGAAGGTTGCACCCCCCCCCCCCGACTGACTCATCCAAGGGCCCCGCCCCGCCACGAGGGGTAGGATGACTTCGTGGCCGGGTTCATGTGCCAGAACTTGTCATGGGAGCCGACGGAGGCCGGACTTCAACTGAAGCCCCATTTTTGCTCGCATCTCTCCTGCCTCGTCTCCCTCACCTCCCCGTAGGGTCCCCCCCCCCCCCCCCCGGGGTCCCCTACACCCTTAGCGCGGTGCTTGCCTCAGACTCTGCCTCTCTGGGCCCTGACCCAGGTGTCGACCGTTGCCAGGCACAGTGACACAGCAGCGAGGACGGGGGGGGGGGGGGGGGGGCCCCCCCCCGGGGGGGGGGGTGTTCCGGGGGGGGGGTGTGACCACCTGGGAGAGGTTAGAGGCAGACATTTCACAGACACAGCTCTGAGGCATCGTGAGAGCTCGAGGCTGGGCCTCCACCGCAGGAGAAGGGCTTTCGGGAGGAAGAGACACCTAGGCCGGGAGTCACCGGGCCAGCGGGCATTAGGCCAGCAAAGCCTGGGTGTGCTGGGAGGAGAGAGGTCCAGGGAGGGAGCTGTAAAGATTTGAATGGATCGAAGATTTGAATAGTGGCCCAGGAACCAAGGAGGGCATTTGCCAGCTCCAGTTACCCATAATCCTTTCTTCCAGGACCGCCGAGGTCACCCCCTGAGCAGAGTCACCGTGGCAGAACAGCCGTCCCTCCCCGAGGCTGTCCCGTGGGACTATTCGGTCAGGATCACGTCGGTGCAGCCAGCGCCCTGCGCACGGTTATTCCTTCCCCGGGGAGTGTCCTTCCTGGGCTCTGACCGCAGTGAAGCTCTGCCCTCCTTGCTCCCCACCTCCCGAGGCACAAATACCGTGTGTCCCTCGAGCAGGCAAATTCAGAGAGACCGAGAGCAGGTCGGGGATTGCCAGGGGCTGGGGACAGGGGGGTGGGAAGTTAGTTTCAGGGAGGCAGAGTTCCAGTCGGGAATGATGAGCAAGTTCTGGAAACAGTGGCACAACAGTGGTAATGTACTTCATGCGACTGTCCCGTGCACTTCAAAGTGATTAAAATGGCCGGGGCGCCTGGGTGGCTCAGTCGGCTCAGGTCGTGATCTCACAGTTTGTGAGTTCGAGCCCCACATAGGGCTCCCTGCTTGGGATTCTCTCTCTCTCTCTCTCTCTCTCTCTCTCTCTGGCCCTCCTCCGTTTGTACTCTTTCTCTCAAAAATATACATATAAATAAACTTAAAAATTTTTTTAAGTGATCAAAATGGTAAATTTCATGCTATGTATATGTCACCACAATAACAATACTGAAAAGAATAAGGCTATTGCCTAAATCTAAACTCCAGGCGTTGAGTGGTGCTGTTTCTTACAGTATCAGACTAAGAAGTTACTTGAGATGAATTTTTATTTATGTATTTTTTTGAGAGACATTTTTTAAAGCCTCATTCGGCACCAGAAAGTGGATGATGAGACGTCTTCCTAGAATCTGTGATAAGGAAAATACTAACAGTGATTCCTACTTTGAGCTCCCA
Organism: Panthera uncia; assembly: GCF_023721935.1. Classification (NCBI taxonomy): domain Eukaryota; kingdom Metazoa; phylum Chordata; class Mammalia; order Carnivora; family Felidae; genus Panthera; species Panthera uncia. The sequence goes on along the minus strand of NW_026057576.1, from coordinate 6,785,306 downwards.
GAACATCTATGTTATATTGGGAGCTTCGTTTGCTACATCCAGAAGAGAAACAAGGACACTATCTTCCTGCAGCCCTGGGGGCTCCAGCAGAGCCGGGGCAAAATCCTTATGATCTCAGCCCCCAGCCCACCCCCAGTCCACCACAGGGACTGACACACGGCAGGTGCTCAGGGGACGTGTCAGAAGGACAGAAGGAAGGAGAAGGGAGGAACAGCTCCCCGAAGGCCCAGCGCCTAACTCCTCCTTGTTCAGATAAATTTGGTCGAAGACCGAGAGGTTAAGTCCAAAGCCACATGCTTGAGTTAGGTAAGCGATGACCCTGGCTAGGGTCAGACCCAGGCCTCCGGGTCCCTGATCCAAGACTCCCAGAACGTTATCCTAAAACTTGACACTTGTGACTCCATTCGATGACTTTGGTTAAGTCTAATGAACTCCCACCCGGAATAATTGAACTTTTGTGTTTCTCTTATTTGTTTCTTTGATACCTAGTGTTTGCCCAAGTAAAGTAAACTTTTTAAAGATACGGGGCAGGGTCAGAGGCCTTGCTTTTTACACAGTGATAAGTATAGGAGAGTGACTGTGTCTCCACAGGGTTCATTTGACTAATAAATTGTGGTTTCGTAGATCATGCGGTAGTCCAAACTGCCTCCCTTGTGTTTGGGCCAAAGGGGAAAAAAAAGGAACAAAAAGCTATCAAGCTTTGCCAAACGTTGGCCCTGCGACGACACGGGCTTTAATCCTCCTGGAAATCCAGGTGCGTCATTATCTCCATGGTCACAGGTGAGGCAGGTGCGCCTCGAGGGCCTTCGGGAACCAACCCAGACTCACCCGTGGTTGCGTTTGGGCGACTGGCGTGGCTGGAATTTAGGCAGCACAATGCCTGGCATTCAGCGGGCCCTCGACGAATGTTTGTTGAATGAATAAGCAAACGCACGTCCATCCGTCTGCAACACCCACACTCTTGCCCCTGTGCCATATCCTTTGCCATTATTTGGAAGGTGTCGTGTAGACCTTAGAGATTGTCCTCAGTCCCGAGCATCACCGTGACAATGGGGTCGGATAAGAGATAAAAACACCTGAAAGAGGAAAAGAATAAGCAAAGCGGGTTTTATTAATCATTCCAACAGTGAAGAGGGGGAGGAGAGGTGCCGCACAATTAGCCCGTTAATCTGTGTGAAAAGATCAAATTTTGAAACAATTCAAAGATAAAAGAACATGTCACCAAGCAGTCATTGCTTCTGTCGCAGTGGGGAAGGACCAAGGATGCTTTAAGGCAGCAAAGCAGCCCAGGCAGGGGGATAACAGACAAAACAGGGGTCCTCTGAAATATCTCCCATGGTTCTTACCTTTCCCCACTCCCTGGACAGAGTTCAAAAGAGTAAGAAGTTTCGGGGCACCTGGGCGGCGCAGTCAATTAAGCCTCTGACTCCTGATCTCGGCTCAGGTCGCGAGTTTGCGAGTTCGAGCCCCGCATCGGGCTCTGCGTTGATGGCGTGGAGCCTGCTTGGGATCCTGTCTCTCCTTCTCTCCACCCCTCAGCCGCTTGTGCTCTCTCTCTCTCTCTCTCTCCAAATAGATAAATACTTTACTTTTTTTAAATAAAATAACATAAAATAAAATAAGAGAGAAAGACGTTTCATAAAGACTTTGAGGTCTCTCCAGCTAGAGAGGCTCTCCAGGCCTGCTCACTGCCTTCCCACAGCAGGGATGCTTTCTGTTTCCAGGGCTTGGGGGGCAGGGGGGACCTCCGGGCTCCTACTGAGGTTTGCCGTAATACTGTCCCAGGGGGCGGAGAAGTGATCCATCAGGGAGAGCTACCTCGGCCGCCTACCAGATGTTCCTTTCCTTGCTGCCCTTCCTCAGGACTCAGCTATTTATATCCCTGGCCTCAGGCAATCTTGGCAGAGTTATTTCAACTCAAGGAGGCTACACGCAATTCCGGCAAAACCTAATCAGGACCAGGTGCCAGGGGAGTTTGGCAATGATCAACGACCCCCCGGTGCAATGCTTTAAATTTGTTTCAAAAGTGGGGTGGGGGGGTGGGAGAGATGGTGAAATCAATGCTTCCAGTTCATTCTGATTGGATGGGCTGTGTGCGTTTTCACCCTAGCCGTTGTCTTCGAAGCTGTTTATCGAAAGGTTGTTGCCACTATGAGTCGTCAGCTCCCGGGCCTTTAATAATCCACAGGACGGAGCCGGCTGCCTTCCAATTGATTTTTGAGCTTGGGGGGAATGGGAGATTTCTTGGCGCAGAGATGAAAGTCCCGGGGGGGTCGACACCGCAGTGGGACACGTTGCCTCCGCTGGCACCGGTCCTACGGATTCGGGAGACGGGACACGACAGCGGCCCCATTTGCCGTCCATTCTGAAGGAGCCCGGGTCCCCGCAGCAGCTCTGCGGAGGGAAGGAGGAGTCGCCCACAAGTGTTCGTGTGGCGAGGCCGGTGCAGCGAGTCCGGGGGACTCTGGCCCTGCCTGCCTACCGATGGCGAGCCAGGAAAAAAAAAACCCAAAATGGGCACGCGTGAGAAGTGAACCATTAATCCCAAACCTCTGCCCCTCTGTGCAGTCCCTCCAAAACTGTTAGGCGGAATATCCCGAGAAAAGGGCCGTAAGGAAAGCGGTAGGGGGCACTCGTGAGAGGTGGCCACTGGCAAGAGGTAGCTCAACCTTTGGGGCCTCACGGGATGTAACCTGCGGCAACTGAATCTCTTTGATGTCCTATTACGGTGACTGTGGATTGAGGACGTCACTCTAACAAATCTCCTGTTTCAGAAAAGAAGATTTTGTCCGGTTAAGAACTCGTATTCTTAACAGGGAGCCCATCAGACCTAAGGTGTCCAGAATGTCCCTTTCTACGGCTCCAGAAGCATCAGAAATTTCCAAAGAGGGGTGTCTGGCTGGCTCAGCCGGCGGAGCGTGTGACTTTGGTCTCCAGGTCGTAAGTGTAAGCCGCATGTCAAGACCGCCAGGGCATAGCCCGCTGGCTCCATTAATTCAACAGAGTCACTGGCCATAGGTCCACCGGGGAAGCTCGCCGAGGCTGCTGTCCGCAGGTCACTGTCCCCACGTCATTCCCAGCGTGGAGTCTACCTTGGGCACCACTCACGGCCATTGCTATCGAACGGTCACTGCTCCTGTCCTCTCGGTGGGTGTTCTATGCAAACCCCTTCCCATCCACCACCAATCGCCTCTCATATTCTAATTTCCACCCTGGGTTTTGAGGTATTCGCTCCCTCCGGGCGGGCCAGGGTAGAATCAGCAATTTACAAGGAACCTACAGAACAAGAAGATGAAGACGGGGCAAAAGGTTGACTTTGTGGAACTCCAGAAAGAAGACAGCCTCAACGACTCGACTCTTTTGCGTCTTTTTCTCTTTGCAAGGGGGGAAATGAACTCGAGGAGCCAAGAATGGGGCACACGTGACACAGCGGGTGAGAGCAGAGCTTTTTTTACTCGAGGCTCGGCCCCTTACTCCCGTAGTCCAGGGCCCTTAGGGAAAAGACAGGTGTTGTCCTTCAACCAGTGTCTTCTGTATTCTAGATGCCTCGTGCATTTTCCCAGTCAGTCCCCACCCCAGAGGAACTCTGATCCCATATTCCTGCTGAGCGAACAGAGACTCAGAGAGCAGGGAGCCCGTTGCCCACGGTAGCAAACGGAGAGGTGGGTTGTTTAATTTCAGAAACTTGGCGTCGGGGGGACCCGGCTGTCAGCTCAGCTGACCCCGTCCCTTTTGTGTGGGGCTGATTTCGCTGCCCTGGGCTCTTGAAGGGCAGAAACCCTGGCCTGAGCTCAGGGACCGCACCTGCGCTGCACCGACCAGCCCAGGCCTGGAACGGAGTGGGCGTTCAACTGGCATTTGCCAAAAGAACAACGTCATGTGTAATAGCAAAACGAAAGTGATTTTACACCATGCGAATAGAAGCCCCAAATCCCAAGATCAAACCGTGGCTAAGTTTGTGTGTAGATCTGGGCAGGAACGGTCTGAGATGTGCCCGGAGGCCGGCAGCCAGGATGGGCACAGGAAGGGACTGACTCGGGTCTTAATCTGGTGAACTGAGGTCCCGTTAACTTGGGATGACAGAATAGAACGGACCTTCCGCTTCCAGTACACTTTTAACATACTTCTTACATTTTAACGACCATGAGAAAACCCTCCTGTCCTTAGAAACAGAGGTCTATGACTGTTAACTCTATCGGCCCAAATGGTTTAAAAATCTCAATGGCAGCTTTACTGAAAGTAACGCTTTTGCTAAAAGTACAAAACACGAATAAGTTACTTTATGTCGTAAGTTTCCAAGTAAAGTAGGTGACCTTAGATGTCACATCCCCTCTCAGGGATTCAGTCTCCTTTCTTGTCCTAGATTATCTAGGGGCCCTTGTGAGTTCCAAGATTGTAGAATTCAACATGAAACGCACAGGATCTTCCTTACTGAGGATAGTATTCTAAGCTGGGAGACGGCAAAGAATTAGCTCTCCTCCCTCCCACCTACCTCCGTCCCTCCCTCACCTCTCCCTCCTCCTGCCCTCCTTCCTTCTTTTCTCTTCCATCCATTTCTCTGGCTAGGGACATGTATTGTCCATGAGTCAGGAATACAGACGTTCTTTCTGTAAGCTTCTCTCCTCCAGAAGATGTCTGCGCCCTTGGGGTGAGCCTTGGGTCCCCTCAAGCCATCCATCCGATCGGATGTGTGGTGGGGCCGGGGGCAGGGCTAGGATGTGCACGAATGGAAGCAATGCAGCAAGCTGGGCTGAGAGCAAGGAATACACCTGCTGGCTTGGCCCTCAATGATATTCATCCGCAAAGGAAGTCAGACATTGTCCCGCCCCTTTCTTCAAGGACCCTCTCGATGTCTCTGCCTCTCAGAGACCCTTTTTGTTTAAATTTTTTTAACGTTTATTTATTTTTGAGACAGAGAGAGACAGAGCATGAACGGGGGAGGGTCAGAGAGAGGGAGACACAGATTCTGAAACAGGCTCCAGGCTCTGAGCTGTCAGCACTGAGGCCGACACGGGGCTCGAACTCACAAACCGGGAGATCATGACCTGAGCTGAAGTCGGCCGCTCAACCGACTGAGCCACCCAGACGCCCCTCAGAGACCCTTTTTAAAGGCGACTGAGCCAGGAATGACTTTCCTCCAGGCTCAGAGCTACCTCGCTCTATCAGGAGCCATAAGAAATCTGGTCCATTCTTAAATGTTGATGCTTCCATGATCTTAAGCAGACGTGACGGTCTATTAGACTTTCGTTGCTCTACCTTGGAGAGCTGTAGACCCTAACAATGGATGGTCTTTGGGGATGTCTGTTTAAAGTTAACCCTGGAAGCATTATAAGGCTCATGAAGGGGCCCAGAATCTAGTGAATGTCTCTAGGAAATGTGTCCTCTTACATCCATTTATTGCTGCAGGGGAGGTGGGGAAGCAGTTCGTCTCAGACCTACCATCACCCATATTACAGATGACAGGGGTGGACACACCGGAAAGCCAGGGCCGTCCCTTGGAAGCCTATCCCGGCATACCCCTCATGGCCCAATGGCAAGGTCATTGGGGCGAGGCTGCCCTGGTGCCTTGGACTTTTGGTGAACTTCGTTAAATGCCCCCACCACCCACCCAGTGTGCAGCTTCTTAGGGGAATGAAGATCTGACCTCCCAGGACAGGGCAGAAGAGTCAGGGACCCAGAAACCTCAGCTCCCAGAGAGCTGCCCGCAGGGACTCCTCTCCCAGCACAGGTAGGGTGGAACCAGGTGTCAGTTCTACGGTTCGGGGAGGGGAGGGAAGTCAGGACATATCCGGTGGGGGTGGGGGTGGTCTTATGAGATGGTTCAACACGTGGGTTGTTGGGGACAGACATGTGGATCTGCCCTCACTCCCCTGGCCCACGGAAGCACCCACCAGCACCCGAACCTACATCTCCCCTAGGACATTGTATCATGACGTGTATGTTCCATAAGTTGTCAGACACGCAGGACAAATTGCCAGCCATAAGGGTCTGGAGGCCTGTCAGGCCCTAAGCAAGGCCTTGACCCGGGCAACCAGCTTCCTCTCCCTTGCAGGGAACTTGCCCCAAGGAAGGACCAGCTCTATGAGAGGCAGGAAACAGTTCCTCGGATAAGACAACACATATGACTGGAGACAAGGACGCCTCTGTCTGCAGAGGGGAGTCCAACCAAGTCCCCAGATAGCAACGACGTCAGGGAGGGCCCTACAGATCTACAGGCAGGGAGGACCCTGTGACCACGCAGCTCGTCTGGGTGGGCTCCAGGCAAGTCCCAGCCCGGACGGCTCCCAGGTCAGCACCCCCCACCCCTGCACCGGTCAGGGCTGGCCGCCCCCAGAGAAAGCAGTATGACCATTGCAAAGAAAATAAAGGCAAGCACATCCAAATATAAAATTAAAGTAGAAGAAAATAAGAATAAAACCTACTAAGCTAACTGACCAACGAATCCTGACTCCCGGGAAGTTAGCAGACCAGATGTGTACTCATTTCCTTCGACAAACTCCAGGAAACGAATGACCCCAAAGAGGCCCTTGCTCAGGATGGGCGTCTCCCAAGCATCCTCCCCACCCCCATCCCCAGGTTTGCCAGTGGGTCCGGGCGCTTCATGTCTTGTGGAATGGCGACATCTGCTGGCGGTCGCTGTTACTAGAAGCAAGTTCTCAGACGTGTGTGTGTGTGTGTGTGTGCGCGCGCGCGCGCGCGCTCGCGCCCTGACGAGCCACGCCCTCTGTGTAGGGTGAAGGGAGGAAGGGCATTTTGTTAGGAACACACACACTCACCCTCCGTGTTAGAGACAGGAAAGGCCCAGTGATGGCTGATACGCTTGGAAAAGGCTATTGAGAAGGGATGTGGATGTCCTCCCAGCAGAAGCGAGACCCAGCCTCATTCACTGATCCAGAACCATCTGCTCCGTGATTTAACAGTGAAGTTCGTGATCTCTCGAGAGATAACCCAACCCACGTACTCAATGCTCTCACTGCTTCCTGCAAAACAACTGTTTAAAGGAGATCACGTGTTTTGTCACTGCTCTCGCTCCCTGGTCCCTGAGCCAGCAGATGGCAGGGAGGCCTGCGGAGCTGACAGAGGAGTCCGGCTGTGAAAGATAAAACTAATCACTCAACCAACGGTTGTGGAGCGCCTCTACGCCTAGGCACCTCGCGGTGCCAGGACAGCGGAGGACAGGACCCGTCATGGAAATGGGAAATGTCGATGATGCTCTAACTGCAGTTAGGAGGGAGACGCCCGGGAAATACCTAGACAAAGATACTTCCTGACGTTATAAGGGACAGTAAATATTTTGTGACAATCTTAGCATTGCAAGGGGTCCCCTGGTTTGGTGCAGCTCGGAATGACCCTGAGAGGCCAGGCAGGAAGGGGGAGACCATTCCCAGAAGACCAGCAGGTGCACAGATGTGAAGTGGGAGAGCACCCCTGCAGTGGGGCACGAAATGACTGCAAGCAGAAGGATACCCGTGCAGGAATCATCCCAAAAGGTTTATTTTTTAAATCAAAAAAAGAAACGGGCCCCCCCCCCCCCCCCCCCCCGCATAATATGGAAGAGTAGGAGACGGCGTCAGATTTACGCGTTCAAGTGCAATTTCCCCTTCTGAAAAGAACGTTTCGCCCAAGATGAAAATCTCATCAGCACAGGAATGAATACAGTTTTTCAGGGCTAATGGTTTCCTACAGGGAAAGAAAATTCAATGTTGTGTTTAGTCTTGTAATCATGGGCAGAGTCTCGCAAATTCAGGGATGGTCTGGGCTAGGACAAGATGGATGGCTGTGTGAGCATGCCGCCACCAGGTGGCGGCGTAGACTCACAAAAGCGGGGCATGGTCCTCCACCCAAGAAAATGGAGCCTGGAATCCGCATCTTCTTCCCTTTCCCCAGAGGGAAAGCTGAAACACATCCCTCTCAAATATTAACACAGGCTTGCTTTTGCCTTTTCAAAGCACATGAATTCTTTTTATTATTTTCTTTTCTCTTTTTTAAAATTTACATCCAAATTAGCATATCGTGCAACAATGATTTCAGGAGTACATTCCTTAATGCCCCTTACCCATTTAGCCCATCCCCCCACCCACAACCCCTCCAGTAACCCTCTGTTTGTTCTCCAAATTTAAGAGTCTCTTCTGTTTTGTCCCCCTCCTTGTTTTTATATTATTTTTCTTTCCCTTCCCTTATGTTCATCTGTTCTGTGTCTTACAGTCCTCATATGAGTGAAGTCACATATTTGTCTTTCTCTAACTAATTTCACTGAGCATAATACCCTCCAGTTCCATCCACGTAGTTGCAAATGGCAAGATTTCATTCTTTTTGATTGCCAAGTAATACTCCAGTGTGTGTGTGTGTGTGTGTGTGTGTGTGTGTGTGTGTGTATACATATATATATATATACCACATCTTCTTTATCCATTCATCCATCGATGGACATTGGGGCTCTTTCCGTACTTTGGCTATTGTTGATAGTGCTGTTGTAAACACTGGGGTGCGTGTGTCCCTTTGAAACAGCACACCTGTGGGGCGCCTGGGTGGCTCAGTCAGTTAAGTGTCCGACTTCAGCTCAGGTCATGATCTCTCGGTTCAGGAGTTCGAGCCCCACGTCAGGGCTCCATGCTGACAGCTCAGAGCCTGGAGCCTGCTTTGAATTCTGTGTCTCCCCAACTCTGGGCTCCTCCCACGTTCATGCTCTGTCTCTCTCTGCCTCTCAATATAATAAATAAATGTAAAAAAAAAAAGAAAAGAAAAGAAAAGAAAAGAAAAGAAAAGAAAAAGCACACCTGTATCCCTTGGATAAATGCCTAGTAGTGCAATTGCTGGGTCGTAGGGTAGTTCTATTTTTAGTTTTGGGGGGAATCTCCATACTGTTTTCCAGAGCGGCTGCCCCAGCTTGCATTCCCAAAAGCACACGCATCCTTGATTTTCCTCCTTTCGTATCACCTCGTGTCCGGAGGCCCCCTCGGCACCAGCAACACCGGCCATGTGTCCCCAGGAGTGGGAGTGAATGCGAAAATGGGAAGGTTAATGAAATCGGCCCTTCTGGCCCCCTAGCGAAAGCTTGCTGAAGCGCGCTTCTTGGAGGGGGGGTGGGGGCGGGGGGGTAAAGAGGTGTGAGGTTTGAGCAGAGTCCTTGACAGAAAAGAGTTTTCTGTAAGAATCGTTTAGGTGGAAGAGAAGAAGCAGGCATCACCGGAGCCCTTAACATGCCCAGGACGTTGTTGATGCTTTGCAAACATTACCTCTTTGTAACTTTATGACTCCATCAGTCAGGTTCTGTTAGTGGCCCCAGTACAGATAAGGGATCTGAAGCTCCAAGAACCACAGTCACTATCTGACCCCAGACACTCTGACCCCAGAGCCCAGTGAATCAACTACCCCATGTGGAAACAAGGACAAAGCAGGGGTTTTTTTCTGGGTACAAACTGAATGCAGGCTAATAAATCAGCTAATGCACTCCTTGTGCAGAACAAGAGATACGTTCGCCCCCATCAGACACATGCACGCGTGCACACACACACACGCACGCACACTGCTGTTAACCACATTCTCTGCTGACCTGCTGCCGTGGCTTGGGCTCCACCTCTCATTCGTAGAGCTGCACTGATTTACCCGCGTTTCTCCCCTATTTACTGAGGGTTCAGGGATGGCAGGTGCTGTCTTGTTTATTTTTGTATCCCCAGGTATCGATTGGGGGTATCCGTCAAATTAATAAACTAATTCCATTGATTAGATTTATTAATTAAGGGTTAAACTTATTTTGGTGTGTGGTAAAACACACGTGATACGAAGTTTACTGTCTTAACCATTTTTAACCTCACAGTTCACAGCCTGTGGTGCGACCGTCACCATCGCCGGTCTCCAGAACTCTTTTCATCTTGCAAAACTGAAACTCGGTCCCCATTAAACAACAATTCTCCATTTCCCTGAGCCCCCTGGGAACCACCCTCCGACCTTCCGTCTCTATGAATTTGACTCCTGTCAGTACCTTGTGTAAGGGGAATCATACAGTGTTTTTTGATGACAGGCTCCTTTCAATTTGTTCATGTGGTCCGGGCTCATCCATGCTGGAAAGGAGATACTTCTTTTTAAAGGCTGAATAATATTCCATTATATGTATATGACATTACATTTTAACTTCTAATTTCATTACGGAAAATTGCAAACATATACAGTTTTCTAAAGTAATTTAACAGCCCCACATGTATGTACTACTCAGTTTCAGTAATCATCATGTATAGATTTTTTACTGTTTATTTATTTTTGAGAGAAATTAACAGAAGGAGGGGCAGAAAGAGGGGGACAGAGGATCCAAAGCAGGCTCTGTGCTGGCAGGAGTGAACCTGATTGAGTCTCAAACTCACAGACCATGAGATCATGACCTGAGCCCCAGTCAGATGCTCAACCGACTGAGCCACCCAGGTCACCTAAATGTTTATTTATTTTTGAGAGAGCACAGGTGGGGGAGGGGCAGAGAGAAGGGGACGGAGGATCCAAAGCGGGTTCTGAGCTGTCAGCACAGAGCCCGATGTGGGGCTTGAACTCACAAACCATGAGATCATGACCTGAGCCCAAGTCGGACACTCAACCGACCGAGCCACCCAAGTGCCCCTTCATAGCACATATTTTTAAACAACAACAACAAAACAAACATCTATTGAATGTTACCGGATTGTTAGTACTGTTCTTGATGATTTTCCGTCCATTAACTGACTTGAGCCTCATAACAGCCCTGCGTGGCAGGTGTTACTGGGGTCCCCGGTCCCAGATGAGGAAACAGAAGGCCGAGGTTGCATCATCAGTAAGGGGTAGAGACAGGATCTGACCACAGGCTGCCTCACTCGGAATTCATGCTCACCATTGTCATTGTCACGTCACATTGCTTCTGTCTTAGAAGGCTTGAGGAATGCCTTTCGAGCAGGATTTAATCGAATTAAAATTATGCTTTAGCAAGGACCATAAAAGTAAAATGAGGTAACCAGCTTGGTCACAGTCATGGGAATGTTGCCTAAAAACTACTTAAGGGATGTGCAAGCGGGAAGTTGAAGAAGATAACGGAACTGCACTGGGGACAGGCATGAGACCCCTTGTGTGGGGCTACAATGGGGAGAAGCAGGAAGGATCCAGGAATGTCACAAGGAGATTCCCGGTCTGCGGGCAGGTGGATTAGGAGACGCCCAAAGTCCCTCCCAACTACAATAATCCGCAGTGTGATGCTCTGTGTGTGTCAGGGTTGAGGGGACCCAAGGCGGGAGGAATGTATGGTGTAGACCTCGGTGCCTGGAAGGGGGTAGCAGGGCCGTCCCCGGAGACGGGAAAATTGTAAGGAAGGACTGATTTGGAAAAAGCAAGGTGACTCTGGTTTTGGACAAATGTGTTCCCTTTGGATGGCGGAAGGGGAGTTTTTGTTCCCTGAAGTATTTTAGAAGGTCTCCCCGGGAGGTGAGTGCTGAAGAAAGAATAGAGAAAGGATGAAGAATAGAGAAAGGAGAGAAGAGCAGGTCGGGAGGGAGCCCCACCCGGGCAAGGCTGAGTCTTCCCGGGGTAGAAACGGCTTTGGTCAGCAGTCTGCTGTCATCGGCACGCTGCTGTCACCCCCTCTGCCATGTCCCGCCTTACTGCTGTCTGCGGCCTCTGAAACTTTGCCTTTCCCACCTGGGCTGAGTCTACGGAGGCCTGCGCTGGTTAAAGGAGAGGCTAGCTGGGCAGGGGTGGCGGGGGCGGGAGGGGGGGTGGGGGCAAGAAATCTGCCCAGCACTGGCTGGCTCTCAGGTGGCAGACAGTCTCGGGCACCAATCATCCTAAGCCAGGAAAGGGTTGGAACGAGGAGCGGCGGGGTGCAAACCAGCCTTCAGGAAACAATCCGGGGGGTGGGTCTCAGATTGTGGGGCCAGACTGGGAGCTGGGGGGGGGGGGGCGGGTTCCCAGAAGGATGAGTGGATTAGTGGTTTCATGTCTGTGCCTCTCCCCCGCCGACTGAACTGCTCCCCTTCCTGCCCGGTCTGCCCTCCCCCCTGGGAAGCCCCCCTGGAAGATTCGGCTGAGGCTCTTCTCCCTGGAAAAGCCCCAGCCCAGCTCCCAGGCGCCGCCCGGCCACAGCTTAGCCCGCGGAACTGCATTTCTTATTTTTTTCTTTAAACAAGTCTATCTCCTTTCTGGACGGTTAGCAGCTTGAAGACGGGGGCTATGTTCTATCTCTGTGTGTCACCCTGGGGCTCAGCCGGCCACCTGGTAGACCGTGAGCGCTGAGCGGATGGAGAGTGATGAAGAGGGGAGGGGCTGGGGGAATGAATGAATGAACGAACGAATGAATGAATGACATGTCATGCTAACCATCCTGACTGGAGTGACGTAAGGATGTTCGGGAGCGTGGAAGCTCTTCCCGGTCCCTATCTGACCATCCTCACGACCGAGTCGTGGCCGTCCTTGGGCCGGGTGGTTCCGGGCGACAGGCAGACAGCAGCAGCAAGAGAGCAGAATGTGGAACCTGTCTGTCTTCTGCGCCAGGACCCGGAGCTGCGGGCGGACCAGGATTAAACCAGCTGGTCGGTAACAGCTCTGTGCTCCCCGCCAGGGCCACGGGCCGTGTGACTTCCCCGCCTCTGGACGGTGATTTTCTTTTAGGAGACAAATCTCAGCCACTGTTTGTGTATCGAATCATCCATGCTTCTCATGTAAACCATCGGTTGTCCGCCTGTCACGTTTAAGCGTGTGCTGTTGGCTTGTCACACACCCGGACGCTCTCTACCGGTGACACCAGTCTGCATCGACACGTACCTGTGCTTTGTCCGACGGACGCTGTCTGAGCCCTGGAAGGTACAGTCGGTGGGTGTCTGCATCATTTCCTTCTCTGGGCAAAACAGAACACCAACATGAAGAAAACTCCAGAACAGGATGTGGCCTTAAACGGCACCCACCGAGAGATGTTTCCCCAGTTACTGAGCCTTGAAGCCTGCCCGCTCGGGAGGAGGATTGAAGTGGTCAGTCCATCCCAGCTCTGCTATTCTTTGGCTGGGTCACGTTGGGCCAGTTACTTGCCTCCTCTGGGCCTCAGCTTTGTCAGCTGCCAGACTCAGGTAATGACGACACCCACACAGAGACCGTGTGCGGAACTCTCTCTGACGGTTCTCGAACGCGGATCGCGGCGTCTGGGTTTGTCTGGCAGTGACCCCGGCTTTTCCTCCGTTCACCCCAGCGTTCAATCCGGGCGCAAAAGACCTCTCCGGGACACTGTCCTTGAGAGGTTGGGGTCAGGCCTCCAAACCCACATCTTTCCGTGAGAGAGGTCTCGTTCACCCCTGTCCCTAACCGCCTCGGACCTTATTTGCTTTTTCAAGCCGGACGGCATGAACATGAGATTAGATGGCAACCGGCCAAGCAGCGCCCGGTCTGAGGCACACCCACAGCCCGGGAGCATCGAGAACACGCAAAGCCCAAGGACTCTCGGCAGATATTTATTAAATGCATCACGCTGATGGCACAGGCCTTGACTGCAGCTCTCTCAGGAAAAATCATTATTATTTCCCCAGCCGGTAAGTCGGCGTGTGTTGATCTTCCGCGTATTTTTTAACCGAGATACGTTACGGTTTCCCTTTATGGTGGTTAATGCTCAGCATGCCAATTACTTCGGATTTATTCCGTTTGACATCATCTCCTAAATTGGATTTTTGCCTCTTTGCACGCTGATAACTCATCCAAGCATCCACTTTATTGCTTCTGTTCGTAATACCTGAAGCCGTGTGCTTATTAGTTATTCAGACCATTCCTTGGTGTCCCCGTTTCCGTGCAAGGAGCTGGCACAGATCTTCTTGGGCTGGTGGGACGGATGCCCTATCTTGCCTTCCTGGCTGCAAGATCCTCTCCGCTGACCAAGACTGTGCCTAGAGGCTACGGTTCCCGGGCAAGCCGACGTTGTCTGCTGTTGGGGACAAGTTTCCACCACTCAGCAAGGCTGGTCCTACTGTTCCAGGATACATCTCTCAGCCGGTGCGGTTGCCTCCCGGGTGGGCTCTTCCACTTCCCGGATGTCTCCCCCAAGCCAGGTTGTCTTTCGGGGTCACGAGGCCACGCAGAACCTGGGCAGGTGCACCAGCACCCCTGACAAGAGGCAGTCTGTAGGGGGACGAGCGTGGGTCCCTGAGCCAGGCGTCGGCCTTCTGACTCAGGGCGAGCGACCTGGCCTTCTCGGCTCCATTTCCTCCCCCAGCAAAATGAGGGTAATAAAGAGAACCTACCTCAAAAGGCGGATGACACATTAGAGATAATTATGCTAGGTCTGGGTCTATGCCGACTAAGCCTTATGTAAGCCCCTAAATCAACAACCCTTGGCATTTCCAAAGTATGAGCTGTGTGGCCCTTCCCTCTCCACCAAATGCTTTTCCAGCTGACTCAGGTCATGCCCCAGCAGGGACCCTCAGGTCCTCATGAACGGCACCCCAGCCACGGTGTCAGGCATGCCCTTGCGTCTGCCTTAGCCTACTTTGGTGGGATGGGACACGTAGACCACGGATGCTGGTCTCGAAGCCTCAAGGACCCCCAAAACTGAGGCCATAGAAGAAACCCAAAGATCAAGGCTGGCAAGGGCACAGATCCACCTCCCGTGGCCCCTGAACTTGGGGCCCCGTGGAGCCTGTTGTGGTCATGCTCTGGATGACAAGGGGGCACTTCTCTCCGCTTCCATTGGCCATTTCATTGTGCCTCTTCCACTGAGGCTACGTTCAGGGTGGGCGGGCAGATGACAGGTGATGGATCCCAGAAGGTCTTTGAACCCGACCTGCTCCTCCCCGCCACCGCCCCCCACCCCTCGCCCCCGGCCAGCCCCAGCCCATCCATCCACTGTTTTAACCATTCCAACTGTAGCACCTACAATTCCCCAGGCATCGTGCTGGGCCCTGGGGATACAGTGGTGAACAAAATCAGGGCAGTCCCTGGTCGCATGGAGCTCACAGGCTGGTAGGGGACAGTTGTAAGCCACTGCAGTAAATACTCTGACAAGGGTGCATAGGGCGCTCCGTCTTGGGGTACTGGGCACCCGTGAGGTCAGGAAAGGCTTCCCAGAGGCTCCAAACTTGGCCAGCAGCTCTCTCACCTCTGGGAGGCCCTCTTTCCAGAAGCCTCCTCAAACAGACTCCCCACAGGGCACTCCACAGGTTGCGCAGGCAAGGACAGCCCTCCGTCCTGGGGATGCCCCGCGCGGGCTTGAACTGGGAGCCTGACGCACCCAAGCAACGTGCCCAGCAGCACCGCGCCTGGCCCAGAGCAAGTCAGTGAAAGGAAAAGGGAACTTTTTTAATCCTTCCAGGCTTTTAGCCAAAGAGAGGGGCTTATCTGATTAGGGTAGTCATTTACCAAACACTCCTTCTTCCATGGACTCAGCAGAGGTGCGGGTTACTGACAGAAGTCACATGACAGCGGACCCAGGACACCTGCAGGGACACACTTCCCTTGAGACCCCTGGGCTTCCCATAAGGGCTTATGAATCTTCGCCCACGGTGATTTCTCGCAGCTTTATTTTGCTGACGAAATAGCAGTAACTTGCCTTTCCCGTAGCAAGAAGGTTTTCTTTCTTTCCCTCCTCTTCTTCTCATTTGCCTCTGTGTGTTTTCCTGTCCGCCAACATCCGCTTCTTTCTTGGCTCCAAAGTAAAGCAAATTAACCAGGACGAAAATGCTCTGTGAAGAGGCATCCTCATCCAGCAGCAGCTCCCAGCAAAGGGAAATTCGCATCTCTTCAATTCCTCCTAATTATCCATTTCCTTTCTCCTCCCCATCTTGAACATAATGGCTGCGCGAGGAGTTTCTCCCTAGATGAGAATTTGAAGCAGCGAAGGGGCCAGTAATGACTCAGCCTTCTTTCCCAGACTCTCGCGTATTGGTGATCGTGGGCCGAACATTCCTGAGAGGTGAGGGAAAAGAGCGGAAGGGCGGGCCTGAGTGGTGTTCCCCCCAAAGCGTGTTGTCGCGCCTTATCGCTTTGCTGTCGGGTATTTACTACCCACTTATAGTGCGTCTGGTGGGAAGCGGAGCCACGGAAAGTTCAAAATCAATCCTGAGAACAATGCTTTCTCCAACTTGCAGCTTGTGGTTGAGGTTTGGTTGCACGTGCATTTACAGGTGGTGAAGGTAAGCGGCTGGATCAGATAGCCGGGCTTGGAACCTGCCTCCCTAGAAGGCAGCTCCCCCTCTCCCTGCCCCCCTATCAAACGGAGGTCACAGACATGCCCCGCCCCACCCCCACCTGCTAAAACTGGAACCCACCTAGCCGTTACCATGGTAACGTTAGGATCCACTGCATTTTTTTTTTTTTAAATGGGTGACTTTTTACTGCCAGTCACTGCCTCCAGTTCAGACCCATCCCAAGCTGCAGACCTGGAGACAGAGTTGCTTCCTGGGCATCTGTCTCTTCACGGGGTCACCCAGTCACCTCAAACTC
Source organism: Panthera uncia (assembly GCF_023721935.1). Lineage (NCBI taxonomy): Eukaryota > Metazoa > Chordata > Mammalia > Carnivora > Felidae > Panthera > Panthera uncia. The sequence goes on along the minus strand of NW_026057576.1, from coordinate 6,768,881 downwards.
AACCGGTCTGAAGCTGACCGAGAAGGTTCCCCGCTAGAACCTACCTGTGCCTCCTTCCAGCCTCTCGTCGCCTTCAAGCACGATGGAGTTGGATAGACGGCCCGCCTGCTCAGCTTCTAGAAAGGAAGACGGGAATTAGGTTAGCGGAACGGCAACGTTTAAGAGAAGGCCAGCGAGGGCTAAGGGCGCGGTGCCCTTCAAACATTCGCGTTGGCTGCTTGCGGGAAAGCCAAAGTCATTCAAGGAAAAGCCATTCGCTCATCATGGAGAAGTGTCCACGGCCATGGTGAGCCCCGAGAGCTGGGTCACGCAAGAACTGTGGACAGCTACCCGCAGGGAGTGACATGGCCAGGGTGAGTCCCTTTCTCACCGACCTGCAGGCAGATGAAAGTGCAGAGAGTGAAAGGGGGGGGGGGGGGGGTGCGGGGAGCAAAAGCTGTTCTGGAGACTTCCAAAATGGGAGCGGCTGGCCCTTGGGAAATCTGTCAGCAATGGCCTCAGGACCATCCCTGCCTGGTCTGATGGCCTCCCACCTGCCCCCCTGCACTATTGAGCTGTCTATACCAGACCCCCGGAAACGCCCCCACAACTGTGACCCCAGCCCAAACCCGGCCCTGGATGCGGAGCCAAATGCCTTCCACCCTCCTTGGCTCTCCTTCTGATGGGCACGGGAGCTCTTCAGTCGCCCCCTGCTGGCCCACGGCGCCATCATAATCTCGAGGGATGCTTTTATCTACCCACCCTGGTAGTTGCTTTTCCTGTTAGCCTTACCCTCCTGAAACAATGCATTTAGAGAGAAATGCAGAACCGAAAGCTACGCGTGTAGCATCCAGAGCAAAGCTGCCTGAGGCCTGAGCTGGAAGGATCATCTCAAAGCCAGCTGCCCTCTGATATTTAGAAGTTTCCTTACGAACGGACAGCTGCCCCCCCCCCCCACCCCCGCACCTGCTGGTGAGCACAGCCACGGAGGCACCGGGCTTTCCTGCCACCCGGCGAGCAGAGGTTGGCCTCCCAGGGGTCCAGACAGGCAGGGCCCCCCGGGAGCAATTTTGATGGCGTGGAGGCAGCAGGGGCAGGGTGACGAGAACTAGCCCAAGTTCACAGTGGCCTTTTGATGGTGACCTAGATGTACAATCATGAAGCTAGAGGCTGGCTGCCTGCTCTTCAAGGGCTGAAAGACCAGTCCTGGGGTGTGACCCGATTTATAAGCCGCTTTCCATGTGTCAATGATTCTGTAAGCAAGCTAGTATCCTCTACGGGGCACCTTTCTGACGAAACTCACTTGGGAGGATTCTGTCCTCTGCAAGTCCACCCTGAACCCAGACTCAGGGTCTGCAAACCGCTCAGCTCTTGTGTGCATGGCATTGCAAAGAAGGGATTTTAGGGGAAAAGGAATTACGGATACAGTGGTGTCTGCGCGTGCGTGCGTGTGCGTGTGTGCGGGCGTAGTTTAGAAAATCACTTGTTACACGACAAATATATATGAGCCTTCAAAAAGACATTTTGTTTGAAGATAGTCATTATACAGTAGACGACTCAGTCAACACCACGTCCAAGTGATGGAAATTACCATCCCCACTGAGGCGCGACAGACATCGTGTGCCCTCTGCTGCGAGACTTTGGGAAGGACATAATGTCACTTTTTCCATCACCAGTGGGGGATTCACAGCTTCGATCCAATCATGAGGAAACACCAAACAAACCCCAAATAAGTGGCATTCTATTTACAAGGTGGGGAGGGAGGCGCTGATGAGGAATTGAATTCCTTAAAAATGTTGCTGCCATGGGTGGGTCAGTCGGCTGAGTGTCCGACTCTTGACCTCAGCTCAGGTCTTGATCTCAGGGTCATAAGTTCGAGCACCGCCTGGGGCTCTGTGCTGGCTGTGACGCCTACTTAAAACAAAATGTTGCTGTCATAAAAGATAAAGGCCGAGGAAACGTTCCAGATTAAAAGAAGCTAAAGAGACATCACAACTAAACAGAATACCTGATCCTAGGCTGGAGCCTGGCCTGGAGTAAAGCCCATTATAGGTATATATACTTTTTTAATGTTTATTTATTTCTGAGAGACAGAGCACGAGTCAGGGAGGGGCAGAGAGAGAGGGAGACACAGAATCGGAAGCAGGATCCAGGCTCTGAGCCATCAGCACAGAGCCCGATGCGGGGTCCGAACCCGCAAACTGCAAATCATGACCTGAGCCGAAGTCGGTCGCCTAACCGACTGAGCCACCCAGGAGCCCGTGGAGTAAAGTACATTATTGAGCCAACTGACAAAATTTGGGAAATGAACAGTAGACTGAGTTAAAAGTATGAAGCTGACGATTCTGGGTTTGTGTAAATGAATATCCTCGTTCTTGGAAAACACATTGGAGTATTCCAGAGCAAAGGTCCTTGGTGCTATGTAGCTTACTCCCAAATGGTTCCGAAAAAAATTGAGAGAGAGAAAGAAAGAAGGGGGCAGGGGGACAAAGAAAATAGGACAGTAAAGCCGATGGGTTAAAATGTTACCAATACGGCGACTCTAAGTAAAAGGTGTGTAAGACATCCTTTGTACTATTCTTATTTTTGCAGTTTTTCTGTAAACTCGACATTACGTCCAAGTAAAAAGTTAAAACAAATGCTGTTTCTCTACCTCTGTATTTTAGATCTCGCCAGAATTAGGATGCCTGCCTCCTCGGGGCCAGGCCAGCTCTAATTCTCTCGGTGGGAAGGAGACAGAGCCACAGACACCACGGGGGGCTCCTGTCCCTCGATGTCCCGTGAGCACACTGCCAAGCAAAGTCCAGGTTGACTCGCACCATGCCGGTCCTCTGTCTGAAGGGAGGCTTCGAGCACCCAGCCTGTCCTGGACCCCATGGCAGGGGCCACTTTCATTGCCCTGGAAGAGACCATAGCACAGCTGTCCACCCCTTGCTGGGCCGTGGGCACAGGGTCGGGGGGGAGCACAGTGGTTCCGCTCAGTTTCTAAAACTGTCAGGCCTTTGGTACTAATCGTGATCTTGCATTACCCTTTTCAAGAGACTGAGTGACAAGCCTCCTCCTAATTAAAAAACAAAAAAATTAACATTTCTTTTATTTCTGAGAGAGAGACACAGTGTGAGCAGGGGAGGGGCAGAGGGAGAGGGAGACACAGAATCCGAAGCGGGCTCCGGGCTCTGAGCGGTCGGCACAGAGCCCGACGTGGGGATCGAACTTAGAAATTGCAAGATCGTGAGCTGAGCCGAGGTCGGACGCTTCACCGACTGGGCCACCCGGGCCCCAAACCTCCTCTTTGTTTTAAAGAAACCTAAGACACGAACAAGCAGATTGTTTGTCTTAGGACTCTGTGAGGCTTTGTCCCCAGGATGTACGTCACTGTTAGGACAGCAGAGGGAATCTTGGGAAAGAAACCCCTGGGGAAAGTGACCCAAAACCAGATGCTGAAAGTAGGTTGAAGGCAGCAAAGTGTGAGGTTCCGGGGACACAACGGTAGACGAGGGAGGTCCCACCGAAGAGCTGGTGTCCCCACAGTTGGGCAGAGCCTGGAGGCCCAGGGCCAGCGGTCACCCCAAGGAAGCCAGTCAGGAGAGGCAAGACCCGGCCACACGTCTAGGGTGAGAAGAGGCAAAGTTGCAGCTCAGAGCCTCGAGGACCCTAGGCCTGCCACACAACAGGGTCCCAACCCTGCTGCAGGATTGGGCCCCAATGTCAGGGTAGAGGGGCTACCAAATGACCTTGTGCTGAGACCGAGTCCACTAGGACTTTTCCAACTGCAAGGACCAGAACCCCACCATGACCTAGGGGAGCCCAGGATTCTAAACTATCCGTGGAAGCCAAGAGCAGAGTTGATGCTGGACCCAGGAACCTAAACCGGAAATGGAATCATGGAGGAGCTTCGACACCACCCCCTCGGGTCCTTGTCTCTGCTTCCCTCTGCAATTTGCTTCATTTCTCTCTTTTGGATCCGCTTTCTCTGTCTCTCAGACCCCATAGCTGCAAACGGAAGTGGCCAACAACGTCCACACCACGGTTCGCCGCCCAGAGAAAGAGAGACTGATTTTTCTGTCAGGCCCGGTGGTTAGCTCCTTTGTGAGGGGATGGCTCAGATTTTGTAGTTTGCCCACCCCGGGGGCTAAGTGACTCTAGAAGGAAGCCTGGTTGCATTGTTAAAAACATGGCGGCCTCTGGGGCGCCTGGGTGGCTCAGTTGGTTGAGCATCCGGCTTTGGCTCAGCTCATGATCTAGCGGTTCGTGGGTTCAAGCCCCGCGTTGGGCTCTGTGCTGGTGGCTGAGAGCCTGGGGCCTGCTTCGGATTCTGTGTCTCCCCCTCTCTCTCTCTCTGCCCCTCCCCTGCTTCTGCTCTGTCTCTCTCTAAAATAAATAAACATTAAAAAAAAAAGGTTTTTAAACATGGCGGCCTCCAGGGATAGATGGATGGATGCATGGACGGACGGATGGATGGATGGATGGAGTGTGGGCGTGGCAGTTCCCAAAAAGACTGAGAAGACCACCCAACAGAATACGGTCCAGAGGGGGTCTGCTGAGGCAGGCTGCAGAATTAGGGGACTTTGTTATATGTCTAGGCTTCAGGGCTGCTTCTTTGGGGCTATTCTGACAAAGCCTGAGACGGGTTGTCACTGGGCATGTGATTAATAAAAGGTCTGATTGACAACCAAAGCCTCTAACTCAAGAGACAAATGTGAAGCCCAGGGGTGAGGATTAGGCGCTGACTTCTCTTAGGACCAGGACTTCTTAACATCCCTGCTCTCGCCAGTTAGGTGAACACATCAGGAATGGCCCTGTCGTGTGCCTCCGTGCTCGGCCCTTGGCACTCAGCACTGCCTGGGCTCTCCTGGGAGAGAGTGGGGTGGCTTCTCCCTCTGGGTTGGAAACAGCCTGAGAGGCAAGCAGTGGGCAAGGTTTGCTGGGTGGGAGGGGTTGGAAAGAATCCAGCGAACGGGGGCAGAGAGGACAGCCGCGCCGGCAAGACCCGTCCCCCCACAGAGCCCAGCCAGGAGAAGGTTCCAGGGAGGCTGAAGGCATGCCTGCAGAGAGCAGGGAGAGCCACACTACCAGGTGGCTTGGCCCCTGTGACCAGCTTTGTCCCCAGCACCCCATTCCCGGGTTGCATCCCTACATTACAAGGGGCAAACGGCTCGGCCCTGCGAGGTAGCCACTCATTCATTCATTCGCCATTGAACTAACATTTTTTAATTCACATATACATCAAGCTCTGTGCTCTAGCGAGCATTCTGGGATGAAGTCGGATGAGACAGCCACAGAAGCCTTAACACGATCCATACTTTAAGGTAAGGACGAGCAGAGTGCCCAGGAGAAGAGGGGGAGTCCCAGGGGCACCTGGGTGAACTGGGGACAGCTTCGCGGAGGAGGAATTTTGAGCCGAGTTGTGAAAGATGACCCCACAGGGTGTGCTATAGCAGAGCAAACCCTGAATGCGTCTTCGGGATCCCTGGGTTTTTGCCCTGAGTCTCTGACCACGGCGTGGGGGCTAAGTCAAGGCATGAGAAGGGTCAAGGGTGCAGAACATAAGGAGACATCACTGTCAGGGTCGTGCAGACGCAGGCTGAGCAGCTCCCTAAGTCGGGAGCCCCAGGGCCCTGGCTTCGCCACCCCTGCCCCAGGCCCCAGCTTGGATTCCACCTCTAGCTTTCTCTTCTTAGCAAGTCACTTCACGGGCTGGGCTCCGCTTCTTCATCGAAAGGCCCCGGGCTGGCTCGGGAGGTGGAGGGAGGACCCCCTCTCTCTCAAAGAGCCCATGATCGTTCCTCCCCAGGGTGGCAGGTGCATTAGCAGACCTCACTGCGGAGTCCCAGGTAGGTGCCCAAAGAGCGGATGGAGCCCCCCTCACGCCTCGAGCCAGGCCCCAGGGCCTGGAATAAGGATTCTCTTTTCATTTGCTCTCTCTGCTCTTCCTGCTTCCTGGTAGCTTCAGGCTCCCTCCTCCAGGTAGCTCGGGAAGCCGAAGTCACTGCATCCCTGTTCACAGTGAAGGAATTAGATTTCTAATAAGGTCTGTGTCGGAAATGAGCTTCTTAAACACCAGGCTGAGCAGTTCCACATTATAACTGAGGGGAAAAGAGCCTGAAAAATCATTAAGCTCTGTGCTTGGGGAAAGGAAGATGAGCCACGAGAGAAGGCCCTCCCAGGGACTCCGTCTGCAAAATCATTGGTGTGAGACTCAGGGTGGGGGATGGATTTTCTGGCCTCTCCTGTCAAGTAGAAAGAAGGAGGTACTCAGGGCAATGTTTAGGGGTTGGACACCTTGCAATGGCAGCTGGCTTCTGGCCCTGAGGAGCTCAGATCCCTCTATCTGACCGACTACTGAACAATCCATTCGGACGCTCCCACGAGGACCCCAAATTCAACGTGCCCTAAACAGGATGTATCATCCCTTCCAAACCATTACCCGGCCACGCTCCCCACCACGGACCATCTGGTCTCCTAGCAGGAAACCACGGAGTCCCTAGATGTTCTGGACAATCCCCTCGCGCTCATCCAGTGCAACACCTGTTGCTGAAGCCCTGAGGTCGAGCCCCCGGGGGGTTCACGATGCCCTTGCCTCTGCGTTTTCTCCCCCATTGCCCTCATCACTTCTTGCCTGGATCATGCAGTGGCCTCCTAACCCACCCCCCTCTTCAGCCCAGCTCTTTCCCAGACAACCAAACTCATCACCACCCAGATTAAGAGAGAGAGAGAGAGAGCACTGCCCTTTCCTTAGTGGCCCATGCAGCCCTCCCTGGACTCCTTCTCGCTCCCCCTGACAAGGACCACGGTCCCGACTCTCACTAGGCTTTTGCATTCTCTACACACATTCCAGAGTCAGATTCTGGGGTTCTGGAGAACTAATCTGTTTTTTTTTTTAATGTTTTATTTATTTTTGAGAGAGAGAGAGACAAAGTGTGAGCGGGGGAAGGGCAGAGAGACAGGGAGACACAGAATCTGAAGCAGGTTCCAGGCTCTGAGCTATCAGCACAGAGCTCGATGCAGGGCTCGAACCCGCAAAGTGCGAGATCATGACCTGAGCCGAAGTTGGACGCTTAGCTGACCCAGCCACCCAGTTGGGTTTTTTTAATTGAGATTTTATTGACTCTCTAGATTAATTAGAGTGAGATTGACATCTTTAAAACATCAAGTCTCTAATCCACATCTGTTCTTTTTTTTAATGCTTATTTATTTATTTTTGAGAGAGAGAGAGAAGGAGAGAGAGAGTGTGCGAGCAGGGGTGGGGCAGAGAGAGAGGGAGAGAGAGAATCCCAAGCAGGCTCAGTGCTGTCAGCACAGAGCCTGATGCAGGGCTTGAACTCATGAACCGTGAGATCATGACCTGAGCTGATACCAAGAGTCGGATGCTTAACTGACTGAGCCACCCAGGCGCCCCTCCAAGTCTGTTCTAATCTGTCTGTTCCTCTGGGTCTACTTTCACGCATTTCAATAAAGACCACAGGAGTCTTGTAAACATTTCGTTTTATTTGTTTGGGGGATTTCTATGCCGTCCTCTGTTTGTTGCTATTATATCAAAATGTAATTGCTTTTATATTGATCTTGGATCCAGAAGCCTTTCATTTCATTTAATTTAATTTCTGCAGAACCTACATGGTTTTTTGAGCATTACCAAAAGTGTGTTCCTTTATGGGGCGCCTGGGTGGCTCAGTCGGTTAAGCATCCATTTCGGCTCAGGTCACGATCTCACGGTTCGTGAGTTTGAGCCCCGCATCGGGCTCTGTGCTGACAGCTCACAGCCTGGAGCCTGCTTCGGATTCTGTGTCTCCCTTTCTCTCTGCCCCTCCCTTGCTAATGCTCTCTCTCTCACTCTCTCTCAAATAAACATTAAAAAATTTTTTTTAAAAAAAGAGAGATAACAGGATAAAACGAGGCCATGGGGCGCCTGGATGGCTGAGTCGGTTAAGCGTACGACTTTGGCTCAGGCTATGATCTCACGGTTCATGGTCCGAGCCCTGCATCAGGCTCTCCATGTGGGGCCCATTCAGATCCTCTGTCCCCCTCTCTGTACCCCTTCCCCACTTGTGCTCTCTCATAAAAATAAACATTAAAAATAATAGTAATAAAAACAAAGCCGTGACATTCTGGAGGCAGATAGTTCACAGATTACCCACACAGGCATTTTGCCTTTTGACCTCTCCCTCCTATCCCCCTTGGGACCTTGCCACTGCTGTTAGGCATGTTTTCTAGAAGGCAGGAAGAGAACGATTTTATTTTCCACAAGCACACCTGGTAAGCATTTAGAAAAAGGTAAAAGTTCAAACTTACCTAAAATGGGGATTTGGAGCAACCTTTTAATGCCAATTAATTACCTGTGTTTTTCCAGATGAATTCCTCTGCAGCCTTTGGCGACAGCGCTCTGTCTGTTTGAATGTAGCACCGGACAGGGGGGGGAGCGGTGTCCAGGCAGAAGCTTCAGGAACTCCCGCTCGGGCTAGGAGTTCACGTCAAGTATGTTGGGTGTATCCCCCCAGATGTCGTACTACAGTTACCTCCTAGAAGAGAAAAAATACTGGGGGAATCAAACTGCCTGACTAGGAAAGCTGATTGTTTTCCTTCCTTTTATCTGTTGCTTGGGGGAAAAAAGAGTTCTTTTTTTTTTTTAAGAGTTTATTTTTGTTTATTTATTTTTATTTTAGAAAGAGAGAGAGAGGGAGGGAGGGAGGGAGGAAGTGGGAGAGGGGCAGAGGGAGAGAGAGAGAGAGAGAAAATCTTAAGCAGCTCCCACACTCAGCTCAGAGCCCAACACAGGGCTCAATCTCAGGAACCGTGAGATCATGACCTGAGCCTAAATCAAGAGTCAGATGTTTAACCAACTGACCCATCCAGGAGCTCCAGGAGAAAGAATTCTTTTTTTTTTTTTTTTTTTTTTAACGTTTATTTATTTTGAGACAGAGAGAGACAGAGCATGAATGGGGGAGGGTCAGAGAGAGAGGGAGACACAGAATCTGAAACAGGCTCCAGGCTATGAGCCGTCAGCACAGAGCCCAACGTGGGGCTCGAACTCACGGACAGTGAGATCGTGACCTGACCTGAGCCGAAGTCGGACACTTAACCAACTGAGCCACCCAGGCGCCCCGAGAAAGAATTCTTTAAAAAAAAAATCCATGACTAACACCCAAGCAGCTACGTTCTAGAACAAGCACATCCGGTATAATAAGCCTGATAAGCTATAGCGTTAGACCCTGACTCGCTAGCCTCAGCCAGGGTCCCGGGCTCAAGCACCAGAGAATTCCTCGCAGAGCCTCTCGAGTCACCTCTGCTGTGTTGTGTTTGCTGTCGCCTCCCCGGAACTCAGCGTGTTTTGACTCCATCAGCTTCTAAACCAATGCCTCCCACACCATGCCAGGGCACGGGTATGATCCTTTCCTTCGGATAGGACAAACGTCTGAGGGCACGCTTACACGGGGGCGCCCCATCCTGGAAAATCTACTGCCCCCTGGGGGTCCCCGGAAGCAGCTGACACTTGCCACAACAGCAGGGGCGATTTCACAAAATTGCGTCTCCTGATTAGAGCCCCACCTAACCCTCACTTGCTCATCAGACCAGTGACGCGAAGGAGGAGGGATCGAGGTGGCCTCCCACCTCGCCTTCACTTTAGTCGCCTGTGGGGGGCCGGGCCCCGGTGCCAGGCTGAGACCGGGTTGAGCAACGTTCTCTGTTGACTCAAGCCAACCCGGTGGTTCCCCCTCCCATTCCCCCACTTTCAAGGGCAT
>NW_026057576.1:6728985-6759155 GCF_023721935.1 Panthera uncia | reverse complement strand
AATGTTTTGGTGGGCAGCAATTATGTGAGACCTGTTTATCCTTAGAATGACCTAACCCATAAGAGTCTGGTTATAAAAGATTGTGTACAGCAACAATAAAGCCGTCACTTGGGCCATCAGCCCAGGGGACCCTCCTGTTCCCAAACTTTCTCTTCTCTCTTTTTTCTTGCATTCCCCTACCCTCAGGACCTTGACCTCGGTGTTTGTCGCGCCGGTCGCGACAGTCACCCCAAGTGATTAACAGATTAACCCTCCCCTCCAAATAAAATAAGGAAGGGGATCTGAAGGGTTTTGCGATGATGTTTGTTCACGGTCGCGCCCCTGCTAACTTCTTTCTTTTCAGTCTAATGAATTGTCATTCTTTTCCTCCCACTCAAAAATGTTCGTGCTTGGGGCGCCTGGGTGGCGCAGTCGGTTAAGCGTCCGACTTCAGCCAGGTCACGATCTCGCGGTCCGTGAGTTCGAGCCCCGTGTCAGGCTCTGGGCTGATGGCTCGGAGCCTGGAGCCTGTTTCCGATCCTGTGTCTCCCTCTCTCTCTGCCCCTCCCCCGTTCATGCTCTGTCTCTCTCTGTCCCAAAAATAAATAAAAAACGTTGAAAAAAAAAAATGTTCGTGCTTAGGGATTTTTGTTTGTTCATTTGTTTTGTTTTTTTATGGTTTCCAGTAAAAACCACGCTTGTTTTCCAGGACAACCTCTCTCCAGTGTTTTGCACCGAAGCCTGACTCAGCATTTCATTGAGTCAGAAGTGGCTTCTTGTTTTTAAAATAAAGGTTTCCGGCCTTCCTGGACATTCAGAGCTAAGTTCTTCACTAAACGTTAACGAGATTCTGAATCGTGGTTTTCATCTTGCTTGGTTGACTACTCGTGTTGCCGCGATACCGCTCTGAGAGTTTTTACGTCGGTGCAAACCAGAAATGGCTAAGTGCACGCAACAGAGAGGGTAAGTCAGGCAGAGAATATCCGTACCAGACCGCTGATAGCACTGAAGGGTCGTCAAAAAGTGTGGCTATAAAAAAAAGTGTTCTCAACAATAGCCAAATTATGGAAAGAGCCTAAATGTCCATCAACTGATGAATGGATAAAGAAATTGTGGTTTCTATACACAATGGAGTGCTACGTGGCAATGAGAAGGAATGAAATCTGGCCCTTTGTAGCAACGTGGATGGAACTGGAGAGTGTGATGCTAAGTGAAATAAGCCATACAGAGAAAGACAGATACCATATGTTTTCACACTTAGGTGGATCCTGAGAAACTTAACAGAAACCCATGGGGGAGGGGAAGGGGAAAAAAAAGAGGTTAGAGTGGAAGAGAGCCAAAGCATAAGAGACTCTTAAAAACTGAGAACAAACTGAGGGTTGATGGGGGGTGGGAGGGAGGGGAGGGTGGGCGATGGGTATTGAGGAGGGCACCTTTTGGGATGAGCACTGGGTGTTGTATGGAAACCAATCTGACAATAAACTTCATATATTGAAAAAAAAAGTGTTCATTTTTATCAAAAATTAAGTTAGGTACACTGATCTCTCTTTTGTAGGTATGTAGATCATGTACATGTGCTTAAAATGCACAGAAAGGGGGCCTGGGGGACAGTGGTAACAGCTAGGGAGCTAGTGTGGAGGCGGGGAATCAAGGGTTCCTCAAAAGAATAAGAATGAAAATATACTATGATGCAGTAATTCCATTACAGGGTATTTTTACCCAAAGAAAACGCAAACACTAATTCAAAGAGATACATTTTTTGCAGCATTATTTACAACAGCCATGATATGGAAGCAACCTCAGTGTCCACGGATAGATGCGTGGATGAAGAAGGAGAGGTACATGTGAGTGGTATATATCAGTCATAAAAAAAAAAAATTAGATCTTGTCACTTATGACAACGTGGATGGACCTAGAAGGCACGCTAAGTGCAGTCAGACAGCGAAAGGCAAAAGCCATATGATTTCATTTATATGTGGAATCTACAAGCAAAACAGACCCACAAATACAAACAACACACCGATGGTTGCCTACGAGGGGAGGGGGGCCGGATATGGACAAAATGGGTAAAGGGAAGTGGGAAGATACAGGCTTCCAGTTATGGGATGAGTAAGTCACAGTGAGGAAAGGCACAGCATAAGGCATATAATCAGTGGTATTATCGTTGTGCCGTGTGGGGACAGGTACCAGCTACAGTTGTGTGAGGACCGCATAACGTACAGACTTGTCGAATCACTACGCCGACACTAATGAACGTGGGCCAACTGTGCTTCAGGAAAAAATGGTCAAGAATATGGGGCACCTGGGGGGCTCAGTCAGTTAAGCATCTGACTCTTGATCTCAGCTCACGGTTCGTGGATTTGAGCCCTGCATTGGGCTCCGAGCCCACAGTATGGAGCCTGCTTGGGATTCCCTCTCTCTGCCCCTCCCATGCTCTTTCTTTCTCTCAAAATAAGTAAATGGATTTTTAAAAACCTATAAAAATAATAATAAAAAGGGGGAAACTTGGACACAGACAGACACAGAGGGAGGACCACGTGAAGACACAGGGAGACCCATCTACAAGCCAGGAACGCCTGAAGCCACGAGACGCCAGAAGAGAGGCACGGAACAGATTCTCCTTCACAGCCATCAGAATCCTGCCATCACCTGGATCTCAGGCTTACGGTTTCCAAAAGGTGAGACAGTACATTTCTGTTGTTTAAGCCGGAAAAAAAAAAAAAAGGTGGGGGGAGTGAGTTAAATTTCACTTTGATTACTTCTATGTCCCTGGATCTATTACAAGAAGAATGAATTACTTAGGTAATCTACATACGTGCGCATGCCTACACACATCCGTCTGTCTGTATGTATATAAAAGAGAACAGTGACTTTAAACTTTATTACACTTCCACAAAATTCATAGAGTGGTAGACTCACTCCTAGAGGGCTGAAAATTCTTCCTAAGCTTTAGCTTCTGGGCTTTGGAAGGCTGCCATGATTCTCAACCTCGGATGAATGCTGGAGTCATCAGGAGCTTTCAAATCTCAATGCCCACGCCACAGCCTGGACCAATGAAGTCAGAATCTCTCTAAGAGACACTGGCTCCAGCCTTTTTTAAAGCTCCCCAGGCAGTTTCAGCCTGTGACCAAAGCTGAGAATCAGTCTTCCTCGGTAAACCCCTCAAGGGGAGCGTCTGTGTCTGGTTTGTATTTCTGTGCTCACAGCACCGAAGTTAGTGACTTCTGTTAATATGGTGAGGAGATCTGGACCGTCCAATATTCTCAGAGGGGGTAAAAATCACAACGACCGGAAACTGAGTAATGTGTTAGAACTAATGCACCCAGATTCATAAGTTCACATAGACAGCATCATGCCCCTTTGGTGCCTTCAGAACATGTGTCTTTACACACACACACACACACACACACACACACTCCTGTGGTGGGTATCTCCTCTGAGCCTGGGAATTTGGTGGGGGGGGTTTCTTCGGTCAGGTGATATAACCCAGTAGAGCAAAGTGAAAGCCGTCAACCAGCTGTGCATGGACGTCAACAAGACTGTAAACTGAATTTCTAAGTCACGGTTGAGCAGAAGGCCCCGTGGGAAGGACCCCTCACCCTCCTCGTGACATTGATGACATTCTTCCTGAGACATTGCCCGATCTTATCAGGGCCAGTGAGCTCCTTGGAACTTACCAACAAATCCTCACGAAGGGAGAATTTGGAAATTTGAAGGTCTTCAGATGTATCCGGGGGTTTTTTTCTCGCAGATGGTGCCAAAGTCTTCCTCTATGCCCCGCACAGCTGGGGTTGCTGGGTCCGGCGGCTTCCTCAAAAACTTTATAGCTTTCAATGTTATTGACCCTTGGCCCTATCAGGTCTGTTACGAGGGAGTTAATGCTGAGGGCAGAGGGTCCATTTTCATTAGGCAGCACATCTGGAATTACTCTTGATATGGCCCTCTGAGCAGCTCAGGTGGTTATATTAACTGCCCAGCTGTCCATCTTTTGATGACAAGACCTCAGGGATAGAATGTCTGGTGTATGAGTGGATTATAACTCTGTTACAAATATGCCTATAATATAGTAATGAGGTACTTTAAAAAAGAATCTACATACAGGGCGCCTAGGTGGCTCAGGCGGTTAAGCGTCCAACTTCGGCTCATGTCATGTTCTCGCGGTTTGTGAGTTCGAGCCCCACGTCGGGCTCTGTGCTGACCTGGCAGCCGGCAGCTTGCTTCAAATTCTGTGTCTCCCTCTCTTTCTCTGCCCTTCCCCGGCTCACACTCCATCTCTCTCTCTCTCTCTAGAAAACAAATAAACATTAAAAATATTTTTTTTAATATCTACATAACGCTCTACCTTGTGTCTTTCTTTAACAGGTATGAAATCTCTGCAACAGTATTCCATTTCAAATCTTCTTAGGGTGCTATTGCTTTTTTTAAAATCCCCTCAGGCCATAGCTCCACAACAGATTTTGTGAAATCCTGTTACTTGTAGACCCTCTAAAACCAACTATCTTAATGTATTTTTAAAAAGTCAAGAGGCTCCTAATTATTTGCAAGGAGACAAACTACATTAAATCAGCTATGTAAATTCTGGTATTACGAGTCAGATTATTTCCTCCAGAACACTCTAAAAGTTGCAAACTTTTCAAGACAGAAACCAAAAGACAGAGAGAAATTGAAACTGGGGGAACACTGTGGTCCTTTTGGCATGTCCCTGTTTAGGATGACATTTCAGAGCCCATCCCTGCTGGGCTGGTGTCTGCTCGCCCGGCCACACAATCGCGTTTGTTCACGTCAGCTCTGGCCCCGACCTGCATCGTGTAAGGCACACACTTCCTGCTTCGTTCATTCATTGGTTACGTCATTCCGGTTAGAGTGGTTTCTAGAAGCTGTGATAAAACACGTCTTCCCTTCCCTCCTGGTTCTCTCCATTGGAGTCCAGCCCACTCGCCCCTCCCCCGTCCCCCCTCCACTGCTCTCCTTCCTGGCTTCAGAAATCCTGGGAGAGGCTGAACGGGTATCAGCATCAGGGGCCCAGGATGGGAGAAAACCCTGTGCTCAAAGATGGGCTAACTCTACGGCCAGCAATCTGCACACGGGCTGCCTCCTTACTTAGAGCCTACATCACTCTGCCTTCCATAAAGACGCCACTCAACAGACACTGGATAAGTAAATGAAGGAAGAAAAAGCCAGCAGCAAATCGTGACTTTGTGCTCGTGGGCACAATTATGAGTGGGTGAACAGCCCAAATTCTCTTGGCTTCGATAGATCAAGCAACATCTCTCACTGTGGCCCCACTTCTCCTCCAAGGAGAAGATCCAAGATGGCGACCAGTCCCTCACCCTGGGCCAAACATTTCACAAACAGCACCTCTGTTGGTTCTCAACGTGACTCTACCTTCAGAGAAAAGAACGAAGCCTCCGAGGGGTTAAAGACTTTCCTGAAGCCACCCAGCAAGCAAGTGGCAGGGCCAAGATTCAGCCCAGATCCGTTTGATTCCAAAATCGACGTCCTCCCCGCCCCATCTCCCGCATCACCCCATGTCAGTACAGGGGGAAATGTGGCAGGTGTGTGCCAGCCTTAAATCTACACATTAAGTGAAGATTTAAATACCGTGCAGCCTGGGGCACCTGGGTTGGTGAGCATCCTTCCCCTGATTTCGGCTCAGGTCATGATCTCACGATCCATGAGAACGAGCCCTGAGTCAGGCTCTGGGCCGACAGCACTGAGCCTGCTTGGGATTCACTCTCTCCCTCGCTCTCTGCTCCTTCCCACTTATGAACATCTGCGTGCATGCACTGTTTCTCTCTAAATAAATAAGCAAAAAAGAAAAAGAAATCAGCCTTTACTCTTCCTGTTTAGGAGATGCAGCCCCCAGTTCATGAAAGAAAAGTCTTCTTCACCAAAGAATGCCGGCTTCCAAAGGTAGAAGAAATGATAGAATTGGGAAGCCACCATTTTGCAAGCCCCCATGAAATAATTGATTGGGGTAAGGGCGATCAACGAATGTCACAAGCACACGCCACAAGAAGGTTGTGGGACGTAGGATCTTCGGCCATCACCCAAGCGTCACCCCAGGGGTGACTTGCCAATTCCAAGAGAACCATTTACTTCCACAAAGGCGAGTGCTGGCAGTCAACGGCGCCACCGAGGGAGCAAACTCAGCATCCCCAGCAATGGCCTCCTGACAAGGATGCAGCAGGGAGTATCCCGTATCACCTGTGCAGTATTTTTTCCAGATGTGCTTAACCTGCATTTAACCAAGTCTTTAGACGTAACCTCCAGCGCACAGGAAATTCAATAGCCAGAATATGGAGGTAATGACACTACAAGGAAACAATTAGACATGTGGGATGTTTTACAAGACAAACTGGCCTAGTCTCTTCGGAAAATCAATAGGATAATGGAAAGCAGATCAATGCTTGCCTGGAACCAGGAGCAGAGAGGGTATGACTGCAGAGGGACACCGTGGAGCTTTCTGGGTGATAGAAATCTGTGTCTTGTTTGGGATGATGGTTCCCTTGGCGTATACAATTGATAAAACTAACGAACAGTACACTTACGGTGACTGAATTTATTACACGTAAGTTATACTTTGATACAGTTGATTTTTAAAACCGAAACAAGTGATCAGCATCACACAAAAAAGTGAAACCACCAGTCCATATTTAAATTGGCTAAAGAGCCACCCTAACCAGATATAATGAGAGAAGCTTGGTTAGACCCGAGCTTGGAAAAAAGGGACAACTAAGAAAGATATTTGGGGGATAATGAGAGGAATTGAAACATAAACTAGATACTAAATTGTACTGAGAAATTTAAAAATTTTTTCTTCCGGTTTATGGTAGGACAGTGTTCTTATTGTTAGAAGATGCTTATTGAATTATTTAGGAGAGAAATGTCATGAGGTCTGTAAGCTTAATTCCTTTTAAGTTTATTTATTTATTTGGAGAAAGAGGGAGAGAGCACAAGCGGGGGAGAGGGGCAGGAGAGAGAGGAGAGAGAGATTATCAAACAGGCTCCGCACTGTCAGCACAGAGCCCGACGCGGGGCTCGATCCCACGAACCATGAGATCAGGACCTGAGCCGAAATCAGGAGCCGGACATTTAACCCACTGACACACCCAGACGCCCCTGTAGCTTAATTTCTATACTAAAAGATATATATGAATATGTGGAAAGACAAAGCAGGTATAGCAAAAAGTTATCAATGGTTTAATTCTGTAGAAAGAATTCACTGATATGTGTTATACTAGGCTTTCAGCAATTTTGCACTTCTCAAATTTTTAATAATAAAAATATAGAAAACAGTGCATGCCACTCAAATGGTGGTTTGGGGTCCTGTGGTTTGGGGTCAGTGTTCGGAAATCCCGGCCTTCTGGTGAGATTATCTTTTATGTCAAGCAGCCACCCCTTTCCATTGCTTCTTTCTTATTTATTTATTTATTTATTTATACATAAAAATTTTTTATTTATTATTTATTTATTTATAAATAAATAAATAATAAATAATGGAAGGAGATGGAAGGAGAGAGAGAATCCCAAGCAGGCCCTGCACCACCAGCACGGAGCCCAAGGCAGGGCTCGAACTCGCAAACCAGGAGAGCGTGACCTGAGCCGAAACCAAGAGTCAGACGTTTAACCAACTGCGCCATGCAGGCATCCCTCCATTGCTCCTTCCGAAGGAGAAAGGACTCTAGAGAACCCCCAGCAAGGCATTTATGTAGCACTCTGTGACCTGGAAGGACTTTGGGCTCCTCCCCAATCCTTCACTTCTCCCCATCACAATGCTTTGGGGGTGAATGATTCTGTCAATTGCTAGAGAGTATTTTTCCATAAGACTAAAACGAAAAGATAAATTCGCTCCTGGAATCTGTCCATGAGAGAAGAGAGGCTAGAAAAATATGGGTCAAGAACAAACACACCGAGATTCTTCCTCCCCTAGGACCCTCGGGATGTTCCGCCTGAAGAACTCCGGCCAGACAGATGCTCATTCCTATCATTTCCTCCTCAAATCTCGCATCATTTCTTCAGTGAGGCCTCCCTTGCTTCGCCCCTCCCCATTGGCTCCCAATGCCAAGTGCAAAACCCACAGCGCCTGCTTTGTTTGGTTAGTTTGTACCTGTGCACCTGTTTTTGTCCTCTCACTTTGGATCTTTGTTTTCTGAAGCCAGCAGAGAACCAGATTCTGTTAATTTCCTGATCCAATTTGCCTTCTGCTCCTTGGTATGTGATTGAGAATGCGGTGGAACTGTCCACGGTCACTGCGAGCGCTCACGCAGGTGGCCTTACTTCTACCATGTGATTTTTAGCTTGCTGTTTATCGTGCGTGTTTCGTGTTTCTTTCTTCTCCTTTCCTACCTATCATTGACCTACTTTCTTTATTCTCTTATTTTCGTCTTCCCGTTTGAAAAATATATACTCGACTTCTATGACTGTAGCGTTACCCTGAAGACTTCTAAGCGTGTGTAACTTAGCAAACGTCTCAAGTGAGTATCTCACTCCTTCCTCCTAGAGGGCAGGACAAGAGCCTCATTAATCTTTCATGCTAACCATCATCAGTCACGCTGATGATGCACATTATTATTTCATTCCGACTTGTCATTAAAATCCCCCAAACCTGCTTTCTTGTGTGTTTTACCGCTAATGCTGATTTAGATTTCCCAACGCGTTGACTAGCTCCTTTGCTCATCCAGCTTTTTGTTTCCCCTTCGTCCCTTCGGGTCCAATTTTCTTGGGCTGGAAAACATCCTTCGGCAGTTCTTCCGGTGAGGTTTTGTGAGAGGAAAGTTCTCTAGGCCTCAGCGTCTGACGGTGTGTCGATTGCGCCTTAACATCCCGGGCATAATTCACGGCTAAGAAATTCTGGCATACGGTTCTTTTCCTCGGCGGTTTAAAGCTGTCATTCCAGTGTCGGTGCTTTTCAGTCTTTCTAGAGGCTTTGAAGGTTCGGGCTGTGCTTTTGATGCCCTGTCGCTCTCTGCCTCGTCCGTGTGCGGACTTATTTGTATCTAAGACCCGGCGTGACTCTTCGATCTAAATGCTCAGCTTTTCTTTTCTTTATTTTTCTTTTTATTGCTGTGGCTATATCTTGCAGTCAAGAGTGCCTAGACTATGAGAAATGCAGTAAGCACCCGTGTGTCTACCACCAAATTAAGAGCTAGACCTCTACCTGTGCCTTAGAAGCCCTTCTGTCCTTCTCCCGGATCGCACCCCTCTCCTCCCTCCAACAGGCTGAATTTTAAATCAATAATTCCCTTGTTTTTCTCGAAGGCTCTGCCACAATCGGATGTGTGTCTACACAACATGTTTTGTTTTGTTTTTAACTTTGCGTATTATTCTACTTTATATTACCAGAATCCTATATTCTCCATTCTTCTATGAGTTGCCTTTCTCATTCAACAGTATGCCCTTGAGATACATCCTTCTTAACGCATGCAGCTGTAGTTGGTTTATTCTAAACCAGGGTGTAGAATGCCATTGCGCAAACGTTCCAGAAAATAAATATGTATGGGGTGAACGGATACGTGAATAAATAAATATACTCTCACACCTTGCCCCATTTTTTGACAACTGAATTTTGCTCTGAACATCAATTTTGGTTCCCTCAAAACTATTTGGTTTTTCCCACCCGTTGGCCCTATCACAACCTCTACATCATGCCCAGCCCAGTTTCTCAACCGGTATCTGACCCAGCTCCTCTCCACCTTAATAAATCCCTGGGGGTTATTTCACTTAAACTATAACTTACACTTAGGAAATCTAAATCTAAGTTACACTTGGGAAACCTTTTGTGATTAACCAACCAGTCAATTATTTTTTTAACGTTTTAAATTTTTATTTTTGAGACAGCACAAGCAGGGGAGGGGCGGGGAGGGGGGACAGAGGATCTGAAGCAGGCTCTGCGCCGACAGCAGTGAGCCCCATGAGGGGTTCGAACTCATGAACCGTGAGATCCTGACCCGAGCCGAAGTTGGAGGCTCAGCCGACTGAGCCACCAGGTGCCCCAGTCAATTACTTTTAAAAGAAGAAAAGACTGTAAAGAACACGTAACTCGATACCTATCTAGTGAGACACCCCCCTCACCACACACACACACACACACACACACCCGGCAAATGAACAGCCAGCCACCTGCTAGAATGCATTGAGTATTAAGGAGCCCACGGCTTCATAAGGACACTCACTCCACTGGTAACTTTCACCTTGAAAGCTCTTCCTTCTACTCAGCTGAAACTCACTCCGGGTACCTCCCACCCTTGGAGGGTTAGTCTGCATTCTAGAGAGACACTCGAGAAATCTGTCTCCTTTTCACGGCCCTTCTGAAATGCCTGCAAGCTACAAGCAGGTGCCTTTTGTCCCCGCTCCCTCCATACGCCCTCCACCCAAGTTCTTCCCTTTTCCATGGTCACAGTTGTCTTCTCCTTTTGTCATTTCTTATTTACTATGATTTCTAGGTTTCTCTTAGTAGGCTGACCACTCTCCTCTGAGCTCTGTCCCATCTATCCATGTGATGGATGACATGATCTCAGGGAATGACTCCCCTGCCCCCAGAGATGTCTCACTACTTGAGTATTTGTAATCTGTACTAGTGCCTCACTACACTTGGTAGAATAGTTTAGATGTAAACACGCACAAGAAACAGTAGAACACCGAGTAATTCCTCCGTAAACCACACCTTGGACATCCTAGGTATACGTATATGGGGAAGAAACAAACATTAGAAAATCCTAAAGGTTCTATGCTGAGATGCTATGATGAAGTTCAGGCTTCTTGTTTAGGTAAGTTTGCATGAAATAATTGATCGTTTTGTGTGCTTTTATTTATGCATCTAACTCGTTTTCGCACCGGAATTCCAGGCTTGTAACAGTCTGGGGCTACAATTAGCCGAACCCTAAAAGGTTTTCTTTCTGCTGTAGTCTCTTAGACACCATATGTGAGGAATCTTTTTGTTAACAGCGATTAAAAACTATTCTGGTTTTTTCAGAATAAGGGCGAGTGGACCATGCAACCTACCGACCCATTTATTTCTAATTGTTAGTAATAGCAGCCAACATTATTTACACTTATACTGCGTAAGTTTGATTGTGATGAAATACAGAAACCCTTGAAGTGCACCACTGCCAGTGTTGTGCATTGTGTTGCATTGTGTGCATTGTGTGTGTGCATTGTGTTGACAGTAGCTATCCTGAAAGTGAAGGAAAGGTTTCGGACAAGGACCAGTGTGATCAGATCAAACCAGACGCTTTGAAGTCAATTGGACATTTGAGGCATTTGGCAGAGTTGAAATTGAGGAATGGCTCAATTACCCCATGCTCTGTTTAAAAACATATGCAGACAGGGGTGCCTGGGTGGCTCAGTTAAGCGCCCGACTTTGGCTCAGGTCATGATCTCACGATCCGTGAGTTTGAGCCCCACGTCGGGCTCTGTGCTGACAGCTCAGAGCCTGGAGCCTGCTTCCGATTCTGTGTCTCCCTCTCTCTCTCTGCTCCTCCCCCGTTCATACTCTGTCTCTCTCTGTCTCAAAAATAAATAAAACATTTAAAAAAATTTTTAAAAAGACATATTCAGACAGTCTTGAAGAAAAAGAAACACTGGCATATTAAGACCTATTACAAAGCTACAGCAAGGAAGACTTTTTTTTTTAACCAAATGATGCTAAGTCATATAGAAAAAAGGATCTTGACCCCCATTTCACAATATAACACAACAAAAATTCCAAATGGATTTCAGATCCAACTGTGAAAGGTAAAAACAATTAAACTCTTAGAGGAGAACATCTTCATGATTTTTGAAGGAGGCTAAGACTTCTTAAACAGTGTCCCCCAAAAAGTTACTATAAGAGAAAATATGAGTTGTATTACATGAAAATAAAGAATTCTGTTCATCATCAGGGGTGCCTGGGTGGCTTGGTTAAGTGACACGACTCTTGGTTTTGGCTCAGGTCATGATCTCCTCGTTCGTGAGATCAAGCCCAGCATTGGGCTCTGTGCTGACAGTGTAGAGCCTGCTTGGGACTCTCTCCCCTCCCGACCCCGTCCTTCCCCGCTTGTGTGCACGTGCATGTGCGCACACACACTCGCTCTCCTCCTCTCTCTCTCCTTCTCTCCCAGAATAAATAAACTTTATTTTAAAAAAGAATTCTAGGGGGCACCTGGGTGGCTCAGTTAAGCATCCGACTCTTGGTTTCCCCTCAGATCACGATCTCGCAGTTCATGAGTTCGAGCCCCACTTTGGGCTCTGCACTGATGGTGTGGAGCCTGCTTGGGATTTCTCTCTCCCTCTCTCTCTGCCTCTCCTTGGCTTGCTTTCTCTGTCTCTGTCTTTGAAAAAAATAAATAAATAAACATAAAATTGTTTTTAAAAAAACCAAAAACATTGAGAAAGAAAGAAAGAGAGAGAGAAAGAAAGAAAATTCTATTCATCAAAAGACACTACTAACAGAGTAAAAAGTGAATCTATATATTGGAAGAAGATAACTTGCAATACAGGCTCAACAGAGGACTCACATTTTGAATAGAAAAATAACTCCTTCAAACTGATATGAAAAAGAGAGACACTCCAACAGAACAAAGTGAACAAACGACTTGAACAGAAACTTGACGGCAGAGGATATCCAAATGGCTGATCAACATATGAAAAGTACTCCACCTCATCAGTCAGCAGGAAAATGCAAATTGAAATGAGAAAGTGACGCCATTTTACACCTGCCAAAAAAGCTCAAAGGAAAATACCAAACCTTGCCAGGATTCAGGGCAACGACAACACCCACATACTTCTGGTGGGGGTGTAAATTTGCAACCATTTTTGAAAACCGAACATAAACTGAATCAAAGCTGAACATATGTTTACTCTACAATCTGGCAATTCTGCCATTAGGTAGAGACACAACTAAATGCACACACATCACGTGCAGTGCTATCTCAATCAAAACCCCAGAAGCTTATTTTGTGGACGTCACAGACTAATTCTAACGTTTATATGGAGAGGCAAAAGGCCTAGAATAGGCAACACGATGTTTAAGGAGAACAAGTTTGGAGCACTGACACAAGCTTCAAGAGCTACCGTAAGTAACTACTGACTGTTGTTGACAATCAAAATCATGTGGCGTTGGTGAAAGAATAGTCAGACAGAAAAATGGCAAAGACTGGAGAGCCCAGAAATAGAGCCATACAAATATAGTCAACGGACCTTTGAAAAGGGGCAAAGGCAATTCAGCATAAAAAGGACAGTCTTTCCAACAAATGGTGCTAGGGGAAAAGAAAAAGTATCTAAACACAGACCTTATACCCTTCGCCAGAGTTAACTCAAAATGGCCCAGACACCTAAATGTAAAATGCAAAACTGTAAAACTCCCAGAAGAGAGCATAGGAGAGAATCTAGACGACCTCGGGTTTGGCAATGACTTTTTGTTCATTTTATACGCAACACTGAAGGCGTAATCTGTGAAAACAATTGATAAGTTGAACCCTCCATTACAATTAAAAACTTCTGCTCTATCAAAGACACTGTCAAGAGAATGAGAAAAAAAGTCATAAACACGGAGAAAATAATTGCAAAACACATATCTGATCAAGACCGGTATCTTAAATAGACAAAGAACTCTTAAAACCCAACGATAAGAAAACAAAAACCCCAATTTTAAAATGGGCGAAAGATCTGAACAGACACCTCACCAAAGAAGATATAATGATAACAAATAAACATTAAAAAACAATCAACATCGTAAGTCAGTAGGGAGCTTGCAAATGAGAAAAAAAACAGATGTCACTGCATACTATTAGAATGACTAAAATCCAAACGACCAAATACTGACAAGCATATAGAGCAACCAGAAATCTCACTTATTGCAAAATGGTGGGAATGTCAAATGGCACAGCCACTTTGGAAGACAGTTTGGAGATTTCTCATAAACCTAAATATGCCATACTATACGATCCAACAATTTGTACCCCTTGGTATTTACCCACAGGAGTTGAAAACTTATGTCCATACAAAAACCTGCACACATACTGTGGTAGGGTCCCCTCCTTACGGAGAGGGGGGAAAAAGAGACAAAGAGAAAAAGGAAAACAAAAAACAAAAAACAAAAAACAAACCAACCTCAAGGTAACCTGGCTATGCGCCTAGGTGACAACATCCCTCATGACTTTGTAACATGAGACCACTTAATCAGACTACATGTTTGTGTGTGTTACCATATATGGAAGATAAAGAAATAGAAACGGATTACAAAAACTATGCCACATGATGTTTGGCGCTCAGTTCTTTGGGTATGAACCCAACTGAGCTGTGCCGGCACCAATAAAGTTGTTCTCTCGAAAGAAAAGCCTCAACGTCACGACTCTCTGTGCGAGAATCCTGCTACAATGTTTATGGCAGCTTTATAGCCGAAACTTGGAAGCAACCAAGATGTCCTTCAGTGAGTGAACAGATACACAAACGGTGGTACATCTCACAATGGAATATTACGCAGCAGTGGAAAGAAAACAGCTATCAAGCCGTGAAAAGACAGGAGGGAAACTTAAATGCATATTACTAAGTGAAAGAAACCAATTCTACATGCTGGATTCCAACTACATATATGATATTTTGCGAAAGGCAAAACTATAAAGACAGTAACAAGATTGGTGGTTGCCAGGAGTTAGGAGGGAGGGAGAGAGGGAGGGATGAACAGGCAGAGCACAGGGGATCTTCCAAGGTAAGGAAACTATGCTGTGTGATCCTGTAATGGTGGACATATGTCATTATACATTTGCTAAAACCCATAGAATGCACAACAAAAATGGCAGTCGGTTAAGTGTCCAACTTCAGCTCAGGTCGTGAGCTCGCGGGTCGTGGGTTTGAGCCCCACATCCGGCTCCGTGTTGACAGCTCAGAGCCTGGATCCTGCTTTGGATTCAGATTCAGATTGTCTCTCTCTCTCTCTGCAAAATGCTATAAGCGTTCAGATTCTGTGTCTCCCTCTCTCTCTCTGCCCCTCCCTTCCTGCACTCAGTCTTTCTCTGCCTCTCAAAAATCAACCAACATTAAAAAAATTAAAAGGATGGACAACGCTAAGAGTGAACCTTAATATAAACTGGACTTTGGTTGATAAGGATGATGTGTAATGTAGTTTCATCAGTTGTAACAAATGCGCCCCTCTGTGCAAGATGTTGTTAGAGGGGAGGGGGTGCTTTATGTGTTGGGGGCCAAGGAGCGCATGGGAATTCTCTCTATTTTCTGCTCAATTTTCCTGTGAATCTATAACTGCACTAAAAAATAAAGTCAATCGAAACATTGTTTTAGTAGAAGAAGCTGTAAAACTTCACAGATGGACCGTATCCTCACCCCAAGATTGGGTTGGAGAATCGTCCTAAATTAGCCTTATCCTCATGCAAAACCCCCCAACACTACCATAAAATGCAACTTGATGTGAGTGATAAATGAGAAAAAACAGAACCTCTTGTCCAGCCTGCATTTAAGATGAACAATGAATGATAAAAACGACCATTTGGAACAATAACACGGGAAATGGTTTTGCTAAGGAAAATCTTGGGCAGAGCAGCTGATCTGACAACAAGAACTGTTGTTATGTGATCTTGCTATTAGGTTCTCATTCATTTCAAAGTCTCTTACCATTTTCTTTCTCTCTCTCTCTCTCTCTCTCTCTCTCTGCAAGATGTTTACAAGCATTCCAATAGCAACAAAGAGTTCTTTTTTTTTTTTTTTTTAACATTTATTTATTTTTGAGACAGAGAGAGACAGAGCATGAACTGGGGAGGGTCAGAGAGAGGGAGACACAGAATCTGAAACAGGCTCCAGGCTCTGAGCCGTCAGCACAGAGCCCGACGCGGGGCTCGAACCCACGGACCGTGAGATCATGACCCGGGCCGAAGTTGGCTGCTTAACCGACTGAGCCACCCAGGCGCCCCGCAACAGAGTTCTTTAATCCAAATGGGACACACTTGTACCACCTTGAGACTTCATCCCATTGTTGCTTGTAACTATCTTCTCGCGGTTCCTGAGTTCGAGTCCCGCATCGGGCTCTGTGCCAACAGCTTGGAGCCTGGAGCCTGCTTCGGATTCTTTGTCTTCTCCTCTCTCTGCCCCTCCCCTGCTCACACTCTGTCTCTCAAAAATGAATAAATGTAAAAAAAAAAAGTATATTATAAATAACTTTTTTTAATGTTTTTATTTATTTTTGAGACAGAGAGAGAACACGAGCGGGGGAGGGGCAGAGAGTGAGGGAGACAAGAAATCCGAAGCAGGCTCCAGGCCCCGAGCTGTCAGCACAGAGCCCGACGCAGGGCTCGAACTCAAACCGCGAGATCATGACCTGAGTGGAAGTCGGATGCTCAACCGAGACATCCAGGTGCCCCTAAAAGTTACTTATGATTTAGGGCTAATTATAACCAAGCTCTCACAAATAATTTGATGATACATTCCAACTATTATCTGGATCTTCTTTGCCCAGGCTTGGTTTTCCCTGATGAATGGCTAGAACTCATCTTTCTTTGTCATCTAGGATCTTCCAGTGCCCAGAACTTGTCCCTAGCTCTTGTTAATTTCCTGACCAGCGGATCCCACTGCAGCCAAAATGACCCTTCGTTTAATGCACATATGATCTGGGGCGCCTGGGTGGCTCAGTCGGTTAAGCGTCCGACTTCAGCTCAGGTCACGATCTCGCGGTCCGTGAGTTCGAGTCCCGCGTCAGGCTCTGGCCTGACGGCTCAGAGCCTGGAGCCTGCTTCCGATTCTGTGTCTCCCTCTCTCTCTGACCCTCCCCCTTTCATGTTCTGTCTCTCTCTGTCTCAAAAATAAATAAACGTTAAAACAAAAAACAAAGCGCTTTCCTCACACGCACACAAGAGATACGTGACCTTATTTACCTGGGCTCTGGTCCCTTTGGTGGGGTCAGCAAAGGGGGCTGGGGCGGAGAAGTAGGTGTCCCATTTACAGGACAATTCTGCCTGAAATGTGTGCGAAGCACGGGGCGGGGGATGGGCTAAGTGGGGAAGGGGCATTAAGGAATCTACTCCTGAAATCCTTGTTGCACGATACGCTAATTTGGATGTAAATTCAAAAAATAAAATTAAAAAAAAGAAAAGAAAAAAGGAAAAAGAAATCCCATTTCCACCTGAACGAAAGAAGGAAAGAAAGAAAGAAAAAGAAATGTGTGCAAAGCACCCAGGGACACTCAGCAACTTTCACACACTCTTTACCCCCTCCTCCCCTGCCCTCCATGCTGTGCGATCACTTAAGGCAATTAGCCCAGCACCCAGAAGGTCACAGTGGGTGCAGTCAGATGGAAACCCCATCCGGCCATTCCGTTCCCATCTGGGGCCTGTGATCCACTGTCCTTGCAGGGGAGGTGCCCAGCCTGGCCTGAGGAACTCAGGCGTTCGCTCCTTCCAGGCTCCTGCTTCCCACTGAGCACCAAACGAGTGCTGTAGCCTGTGGCCTGGGCTCTCAGGCCCTGCCCGGCACATAGGCAAGGTTTCCCCTTCCTTAGGAGGCCTGGGGGCGTCCCTGGGGGTTGGGGGGGCGGCCTGGGTGGCCCAGTCGGTTAGGCCTCCAACTCTTAATCTTGGCTCGGGTCGTGATCTCACGGTTGGTGAGTTCGAGCCCCACGTCGGGCTCTGTGCTGACCGCTCGGAGCCTGGAGCCTGCTGCCCGTTCTGTGTCTCCCTCTCTCTCTCTGCCCCTCCCC
Organism: Panthera uncia; assembly: GCF_023721935.1. Taxonomy (NCBI): domain Eukaryota; kingdom Metazoa; phylum Chordata; class Mammalia; order Carnivora; family Felidae; genus Panthera; species Panthera uncia. Next base: position 6,741,496 of record NW_026057576.1, on the reverse strand, counting down.
AGCCCCTGCTCAGTCTCTCTCTATCTCAAGAAATAAATATGAAAACATTTTCATACATAACTTATAATAATATAGAAATATATTTTTATAAAAGTATAAATACCAATGTAAAAAAGTAAACATTAAGAAAATAAAAAATTTGAAACAAGAGCAGGAGGCCTGTGTCTCCCCAGCACATTATATTACTACACAAGTCACCGGGGGGCCTCGCTTATCCCCTCGCTTATCCCCTCAGTGGAGAAACAGTGACGTCAGAAGACAGTCCAGGGAGGTCTTCCTCTGAAGGGGCAAAGCGCAGACAGTGGTCTTTCCCAGTCCTCTTGGTAGGAGAGCGATCCTCCCCACCACTCAGGCATTTCTTCTGGAATCTTCCGGGCTGGGAAAGACTCAGCAGTGTCCCTCAAGCAGGGTCATTGAGAAGCCACAGGGCTTCTCTGAAAGGCCAGCCTCTAAGCTCTCAGGAACGGGGGGCGCCTTCCTTAGGCAGAGACAGCTATTGGCTGTCCAATACCCACCCTCCTGTTCTCCCTTAGTGACAGACTTCCAGTATCACGAGGGGTGTCCCTACACCCAGAGAAGAGACGACATTTCCCGGGCTTCCCCTGCAGCTGGGAGTGACCATGTGACGAAGCGCACGTGTTGGGTTGGACTTCTAGAAAGGTGAATTAACGAAAGCTAGGCCACCTGGGATGCTCCTTCCTGCCTCCTGGAACTTAGATGGCTGGCGCTCCAGCAGCCATCCTGGACCACGAGGTTGACCTGGAGGACGAGGGCGACGCACACGAGAAAAGCTGAGTGGGAAGTACGGAGTTCCCACGTACCCTCTTCTCCTCCCCACCCCCCTGCCCCGCCACAGTTTCCCTTATTATTAATATCTCGCATTAGGGTGGTGTATTTGTTACCCATCAATGAACCAATAATGATGCATTATTATTAACGAAGGTCCATCATCAGGGGTCACTATGTTGTACATGCTGTAGGTTTTGACAATGATAATGACAGGTATCCACCGGTATACTATCAAACAGAAGAGTTTCACAGCCCTGAAATTGTCCGGTACACCCCCTGTTCATCCCTCCCTTCCCTGAAGGTCTTCTTACTGTCTCCGTAGTTCTGCCTTTTCCAGAATGCCACGTGCTGGGAAGCAACAGTACGCAGTCTTCTTAGCCACTTGCACATCGGTTTCGTTCGTGTCTTTTTATGGCTCAATGGCTCGCTTCGTTTGATTGCTGAATACTGCCCTGCTGTCTGGACGGCCCCCGGCTTAATTTGGGGTCTTCCTTAATTTTATTCATTCACCTACTGAAGGATGTCTGGGCTGTACCTGCCCCTCTAGGCTGCTGGCCTTCTCTGCAAATGTCAGCCTCGGTCCTGTGTCGGGCCAGCAGGGAAGTGTTCAGCTCAGTTCTCCTCTCCCTCAGGGTGAGGAAGGGTGAGGGTGAGGGTCTGTCGGTACCACTGCAGGCGACAGTGGGAGATGAGGAAGGTAGGAGAGTGGGCGTACACACACACACACACACACACACACGCGGGTTCCTGTGTCTGTGGTGCTGCTGGCCTCACCACCTGTCAGCTGCTTGGTTGCCCTTCAACATGATTTTCAACGTTGCAGCCTCCAGCCTTTCTCTCCTGCACCCACGGCCTTCGCTGCGACGAGACCATACTTAGCAAGGAAGAGGCGTTACAATCCCTTTTTCTTTTCTGCTGTGTTTGGAGCACATGTGGGATGATACTTTATCTTACATGGTTTTGCTCCCTTTTTCCCGGTCATTATTAACGCCGTGAAAAGAAATCGCCCAAAGAGGGACTTTCGCTTCACGAATAGGACGAAGCCATTCTAGAAGAAAGACAACTGCATCATAAATTCCCACCTAGTTTAAAAAGATAAGACTGTGGGGGCGCCTGGGTGGCTCGGTCGGTCAAGTGTCCGACTCCGGCTCAGGTCACGATCTCTCGGTCCGTGAGTTCGAGCCCCGCGTCTGGTTCTGTGCTGACAGCTCAGAGCCTGGAGCCTGTTTCGGATTCTGTGTCTCCCTCTCTCTCTGCCCCTCCCCTGTTCATGCTCTGTCTCTCCCTGTCTCAAAAATAGATAAACGTTAAAAAAAAATTAAAAAAATAAAATAAAAAGAGAAGACTGTGGCTACTTTGCTCCCCAGAGACCGATCCTTGTAACAGCTTTACCCTGGTGGTGCTTTTAAAGGGTCCACTGGCAAGAAGGTGGCAACGCAGAACTAGAAAAGGAGAGATCACCGGTGTGGGGTCTGACCTCCTCAACGTTAGGCCCACGACAATTAATCCCGCACGGCCTCAGTGAGACAGCTGGGTGTCTCCATGCGTCCTCGGTCTGCAGTGTGTGAGCCAGCAACTGATCCCTCCCCTTCCTTTCATGAGAAGCTGGGGTTAAGAGATATGCATACTTGTAGGTCCATAAGGGTTAGAAACTCTCAGAGAAGATTTATGCAAATCAGCCCCATAAAGAAACACGTTGCTAACCATCCTCCAGAAATTGGGTGATAGCAATGAACAGCCAATAAAAATTCCCAGGTACTTATAAAGGGAAGCCACAGAAGGCAGGATTTTTTGCTCACGAAGAGCTTTGACTTATTTATTGTTAAATTTTTTAATGTTTATATATTTTGGGGAGAGAGGGGAAGGGGGGAGACAGAGGCTCTGAAGCAGGCTCTGTGCTGAGAGCGGGAGAGCCCAGTGAGGGGCTCAAACTCACGCACCGCGAGATCACGGCCTGAGCCAAAGTCAGTCGTTTAGTCAACTGGGCCACACGGGCGCCCCTTCTGAAGGCTTTCAAATTCAAAAATGGAGTCCCTAAAAAAGAAGAAAAAACCTCTTTTAATAAGAAAATGTCCGTTTCCAGTTGATCCGACAAGATAACATCAAATACAAAGTAACTCATTCAAAAAACTTCCCAAACCACAAACAGACCCAGGAACCATGATGCTCCAGGTGCCAAACAAGTCGATCATTTCACTCCAGAAGAATCACCGAGGTTCCATTCTCAGCCTAAGAATTTCTTTTGAAAACACCCCTTTAAAAACACCATTAGAAAGAGGAGCATTTCCTAAGTTCATGGTTCATTCAAGCTGCCACTTCCAAGGGTAGGACAAAGTTGCACCAGCAGCCATGACGCAAGAATTGCAAGTCCTGTGACACACGGCCACCGTCACTTTTGTGTCTTTGGTCACATTTCTTCGTCCCCTCTTTTCCATCTTCTCTGCCGTGATGGTGAATTTCATGTGTCAATTTGGCCTGGCCATGGGACCGGCTTGTTTGCTCAAACTCTAGCCCCGATGTTACCGTGGAAGTGTGTTGTTTTCGTTGTTGCTTTTTGAGTGATCTTTGTGAACCACAAACGAAGGTGTATTTTTAGGTGTGGTTAGTCTTTAAAGGAGCAGGCTTTGAGTAGAGCAGATTTCCCTCCATCCTGCGGGTGGGCCTCATCCAATCAGTTGAATATCTTAAGAGCAAAACTAAGGATCCCCAAAGAAGAAAAAACTGTCCTCAAGACTACAATGTAGAAGTCTTCCCTGAATTTCCAGACTCTGAGTCAGGGCTATAATGCCGACTCTTACCTGACTGTCTAGACTGCTGGCTTGCCATGCAGCTTTTGGATTTTGAAGGTCCCCACAATCCCATGAGCCAATTCCAATTAATCCCATTCTCTCTCTCTCTCTCTCTCTCTCTCACACACACACACACACACACACGCTATATACATACATTGCTATGTGTCTATGTATAATATTTATAATGTATATGTGTGTGTATATGTGTGTGTGTCTTCTGTTGATTATGTTTCTCAAGAGAACCCTGACTAATAGATGTTTTATGTCATACTTAGAAAGACTTTCCCCACGCTGAGATTATTAAAACCATTTTCTGCCATAAATTTTTTTCACCCTTTTTATGGTTTCTTTCCTTAATGTTTAAGGCTTTACCCGTTTGTTTTTTTTTCTTTTGGTGTAAGATATGACTAAGAATACAACTATATTTTATTCCCAGATAAGGAAATGCCATTTTGATTTATAAATCCAGTATAAATATAAAGTAATGAGACTGGTTTTATTAGACAGTTTGTAACCTGGCTCAGAGAGCGACTAGAGTCGTAAAACACTTTAGAGAATTTAAGCATCTTTGGGGGAAATATATCATTGAGCACTGCTTTCGAAGCCCAAAACTCACTCAGATATAGGACGCCTGAAGTGTTTACTTTAAAAAGAAAGCCAATAACTCAACGGTGATGCCTCCTTTATCAAATTATATTGCCACAGGCGTTGCTCCCGGGCTGAGGAAGGTGTTTTGCCCATGAGCCTTTAATATCACTGTGTACCTTGCGACTGGTTTTGCACCAGAAACAGTGACAGCTTGACTCAAGGCACCTGGGAACTCACACACAGTATTTCATTCTGCCCTGTTTTGAATCCTAACAGGCACTGTGAAATGCCCTTTGGCAAAAGACAATTTGTAACCCAATGGGAAGATTATTTATTGGGTCAAAGTCCTTGAGGTACTGACTCAAGAGGTATGACTATTCGTTGGGGAATGTAATTTGTTCAAAAGGCAGTTTGAACACCATAAACACTTGAACATCGGGGGACGGGCTGCTTTTCCGACAAGGTGAAAAGAAAAAACCAATTCTATAACTCTAACAAAAAATACTACTCACAGGGTTTACAATAAGATCTTTTGTTTGAATTCAAAGTCAAAAGTTAGCTTTAACAGGCGTGTTTTCCTCCCTAAACTATTTGACATTGTGAAATGAATCCACATTTCAGGAGGGGAAAAACAGGACTCAAATCAAGCATCACCTGAATGCTATACATTTGAAATAACTAAAAGTCGTACGAGCGGTTAAGGCACATACTATTTCAAACCACCAACCCTGCCGTAGGTTGAAGATAGTACAAAACTTGCAATATTTAAAGCAGTACATGAAGAAAAATGCAAAACCCACAAAAACTAGAATTGGGGGTATTTCTGGGTTCATGGGACTTGAACACAAGCACGTCAGAGGGGTGAATGGGTACGTACCTTAAGGGTTTTGCTCTTCAAAGAAATGAACCGGAGAGAACCTCTCTGGAAGGGATAGACAAGGCACTGGTGGAGTGGAGGTTGGGTTCAGGGGAGTGGTCCTGGTGGCTAAAGAGTCGGAGTTAGGAGGGAGATTGATCGCTCACTTCCTATCAAAAACAAAAAACGATTTCGGAAGAAATCATTGTTGGGAACTAACAATCAGCGAGACAGACCACCAAAAAGAAATGCTGTTGGGTTCCTGGGTGGCTCCATCAGTTAAGCATCTGACTCTTGATCTCAGCTCAGGTCATGATCTCACGGTTTGTGAGTTTGAGCCCCAGGTTGGGCTCCATACCGACAGTGCAGAGTCTGCTTGGGATTTTCTCTCTCTCTCCCTCTCTCTCTCTCTCTCTCTCTCTTTGTCTCTCTCCCTAAATAAGTAAATAAGCATCTTTTAAAAAAAGAAATGTTGCGGAAGAATGGCCAAACTGCCGTGGACAGGTGACGCTGTTGACCACACCCTGTGACTTGGCGCTCCAGCCTTCCTTGACTTCCGGAATAGTGTGCTCCTATGGCTCTCCCTCGATCTCTGACGTTCCTCCTTGGTCCTGTCCTGGGCTGCCCTTCTTTGCTCACCCATTAATTCCCACAGCTCTGCCACGGCCGGATTCTGGACAAAGGGATTCACTCCCAAGTCTCTCCCCAAGCTTCGAAAGGTGTAACCAAGGGCCCCACTAGCTCAGCTCACATGCCCTGCAGGCTCCTCAGTCTCAACACGCCCGCTTCCAGATGCATCTAAGAGCCAAGTGAAGACTTTGGGAGGCCTCACAGAGCAAGCTGTCCACATGGCGCCATGCTGGGACGGGCTTGCCTGACCTGGGAGACAGGAAGAGTAAGCAGGAATCTGTGCCTGTGTTCATTCAGCACTGCATCTCCGGAAGCTTCTAAAGCACCCCAACACCTCAGATGCCACGAACATTTGTTGAGAGGAGGAAAGGAGAGGGGGGTAGGGAGCCCAGGAAAGAGGGAACAAAGATGGAAACAATCTTGACTCAAAACCCAGCAATTTATACTAAACTTATGGCCTTGGGTAAGTGACTCAGCCTCGCTGACTCTAAGCCTTGATGTCCTCGTCTGTAAAACGAGGCAGCCACTCCACTCAGGGTTGCTGTGAACACTGAATGAGATAAATATGGATAAAATGCTTAGCATAGGGCCCGATGTGTAATGAGTGGTCCATACATGCTATTGTTATGACTCTTGATGAGGGTCATAAAGCTGGTGAGGACCACGGGTGTACAACACGCCTGTTAGCTCAACATCCGAGCCCCTTCTCTCTGCTCTCACCTCCACCTCCAGCCATTTGTGTAACAGACCCTTTCCCAGCCAGCCCCAGTTTCCCACTGTCCCCTGAAGAGCCCTGTCCCCAGCCACACAGACACCTGTCCCCTCTGGTGAATGCAAATCCACTAACAACAAGCAGAGAACTACCAGGATCTGTTTCTACTAGCTTGATAAAGCCTCTTCAACAGCTCGGCTGTCCCTGACACACAAAAAAGGAGCGGGGGGAACCATTAGGATGCACTCAGCCTGTTCTAAACCTCGAGGCAGTCAGCCTGAATCACCGTCCTTGTCAACGGCGCCTCTCAGCAGCATGGAAAGATTCTGTTCTGGGCTCTGGACTAGATTGCTCAGGAGCACGAGGAAGCGGGAAGCTCGAGCCTCTCGCTCTCGCTGTTGCTGACCACGTGGCCACCGGGATGGGGACACTAAGCCACAACCCTAGCGGGAGGGACAGCAGCCGAGGAGTCTGGTTCTAGACACAGAGCACTCATTTCTGCTCCAACGCCCTTCGATGCTCCCTGCCCCTCCAGCAAGTAGAAAGGGGTGGCAAGCAGTGACCTTCCCGGTCTGCGGATGTCCTCGACCACAGACAAAGGCTAATCGAAAGAGATGGCTTCGCTTGGCAGCTAAGGGAGTATTCTGGAGCCGTTCAGCCTGGGTGTCAATTCCGAGTCTGCCTCTTACCGGCCACGCAACCTTGGGCAAGATACTTAACTTCTCTGAACCTCAGTCTTCTCGTCTGTAAAAGGGGGTTGATAATAAGACTTCGCTCATAAGGGTGTGATGTAACGCCGCAGTAAGGAGCGGACAGAGAAGCAGTGGCCCGCGTCCACCCTCCCAACGTCCCACTTGGTCAAGTCCATCAGCACAGGCACCCCCTGACATTTGACATGGATTGGGCGTTGGTATGAGTCCTCGAATGGCCCAGGCTGAGTAAAAAATCTATTCCATGGTGGAGGAAAGATGTTTGCTTTTTCCTGATTGCCATGAAGCCCCAGTGCCCTTGGGCCGCCAACTTGCCTCCAAGAAGAGAGGAGCCTTGGACTGATGTTGACACTGAGGACAGAATGAAGATGGCTCAGTCGGTTGGGCGTCCGACTTCGGCTCAGGTCACGATCTCGCGGTCCGTGAGTTCGAGCCCCGCGTCAGGCTCTGGGCTGATGGCTCGGAGCCTGGAGCCTGCTTCCGATTCTGTGTCTCCCTCTCTCTCTGACCCTCCCCCGTTCATGCTCTGTTTCTCTCTGTCTCAAAAATAAATAAATGTTAAAAAAAAAATTTTAAAAAGAATGCAAAACGCTACTTGAAGTACGTTGTTTTCTAAAAATGCCTCCATCAGGAAATGTTGGGCTGGGGAAGAAAGGAATCTCAGAACATTAGAGCTAGATTAAGGGAGGCTAAGACCTGATAATTGAATACATTGTGTGTCTGGATCTTCTGCTAGAGATGGAAAAAAAATGCCATAAAAATATTACTGGATACTAGACCCTTACCAAAATCACAGTAAGAAACTGCTGCACACGCAGTAGGATGGCTATAACCAGAGATAAGCACGTGTGCTGGCAAGGGGGTGGAGAAAATGGAACCCTCACACATTGCTAGTGGGAACGTAACATGGCGTACCTAGGTGTGTACCCAAGAGGAATGAAGACATATGTCCAGACAAAAACATGCGCGCGTACGTTCATGGCAGCATATTCATAACAGCCCGAAAACGGAAACAGCCCAAATGTCCATTAACTGACAAACACACCAATGAAAGGTGGTACGCCCAAGCAGCAATAAAAAGAAATAAGCTGGGGCGCCTGGGTGGCTCAGTCGGTTGAGCGTCCGACTTCGGCTCAGGTCACAATCTCGCGGTCCGTGAGTTCGAGCCCCGCGTCGGGCTCTGTGCTGACGGCTCAGAGCTTGGAGCCTGTTTCAGGTTCTGCCTCCCTCTCTCTGCCCCTCCCCTGCTCATGCTCTGTCTCTCTCTGTCTCAAAAATAAATAAAAACATTAAAAAAAAAAAAAGAAAGAAAGAAAGAAAGAAGCTAATAGGCCAGGAAAAGACACAGGAAAACTTTAAATGCATATTAGTGAAAGAAGCCAGTCTGGAAAAGCTATATACGCTCTAGGATTCCAACTCTATGACATCCTGGAAGAAGAAAACTACAAAGACGGTAAAAAGATTCGAGGTTGCCAGAGGTTAACAGGGAGGGAGAAGTAAAGAAGTTTTTTTAGGGCGGTGAAACTATTCTGTTGTGATTCTGCAATAATGGATACACATCACTAAACGTTTGCCAAACTCTATAGACTGTATGACATCAGGACTGGACCCTGGGGTAAACCATGGACTTGAGTGATATGCCCACGCAGGCTTTTCAGTTATATGAAATGTACCACTTTGGTGCGGGATGTTGACGGCGGGGGGCTGGACATATGTGGGGACGGGAGATGTACGGGAGAGGTCTGTACTTTCCGATCACTTTTCTGATGAACCAAAAACCCCTCTAGAAATAAAGTCTATTTAAAAAAAAAAAAAAAAAACAACGAAAGGCGACTCCCAAGCCAAGAAACGCAGGCAGCCTCTGGAAGGTGGAAAAAGACAAATGGATTCTCCCCAGAGCCTGCAAAAGACACACAGCACTGCCAACACGTAGATCTGAGCCTCGTCGTGAGACGATTGATGAGGCATCGAGCCCCAGCTCTGCCCTCCAGACTGTACGGGAATGAATCTTGTTTTCAGAGCACCGAGTTTGGGTGATTTGTTAACAGCAGCCGCAGGAAACTCCTGTGGTGGCGTTGTCTGCTGAATGCAGCGTGGTGGTTATGATGACGTTTGGGGGTGATGCTGGGGTTCACGGGGTCCGGAGCCGACAGCCAAGAAGGAATTCTTGAAGGCATCTTTGGTGCATAAAGGTGATTTTATTAAAGCACAGGGACAGGACCCGTGGGCAGGAAGAGCTGCCTGGACCGAGAGCAGAGACTGGTTATATACTATGGAGCTGGGGTAGGTCAAGTCCAGGGGAAGTTTCCGGTGAGATTTTCATATGCTAAAGAAGACTCACTCGGGGTACTGGAGGCCTAGCTATTGCCCAGCTCAGGTGGTTTTTCCCTCTAGCAAAGCATTAACATTAAGACACAGGGAGTTCCTGGAGGAGCATTTTACTCACCTGCCTCAAGTATCTGTCAATGGGCTGAGGTTATGAGGAAATGTAAGTCTACCTGCCATTTTCTTCTTGCCTCTGGTCCCCACATCACTATGGAAGGGTGACGTTGGGGCTCCGGGGAAATGGAGTCCACAGGTTACTGGACATTAGGCTATTGATAAGATTGCCTTTTTCTTGTAATTGACTAAGATACTTGTAAACTGATGGAGACCCACTTCCTGTAAGACTGTGATTTCTATCTCAGTCGTTTGTTTTCTTTCCTTTCCTTTGTTCTTGGGCAGCCAGGAGGGCCTGAGGAACGTCACACAGATCCCACCTGGGGGTGGTCGGATAATGCCAGCTTGTGTTTGGCCCTCAGCCCGCCTCACTCACCCTCCCTCATCAGTTAGGTAAGAGGATAGCAGTAGGAGAAGCTGATGGAAGGATATACTAGCAGCCTCTACACCGTATCTGTAACGCTCCCGTAAACCTAAAAGTACTTACGTTTTTCCTTAAAAGCGGCTAAGATTGGCCAAAACCCAACAGGCGAGGCCCCTCGTGCACAGTCCCAGTGTGGCGGGGCCCTGCTGTCTTCTTGCTCCTTCCTGGTCACAAGGAGCCAGGACAGAAAAACCGAAGACGAGGAAAACCAACCATCTCCTGAGGGCACTGCCCACAGGGGATCCTCACCACTGATGTGAAACAGTCAGTTTTCCAGAAGAGGTCAAGTCATCTGCAGCAGTGACCCGTGAGCCCCTTGCAAGAGAGAAAATGGGTAATTGTGCAAGGATGCCGAGGTCGAGCGGTGACAAAGTAGAGAATGTGCCAAGTGTCTACCACAGGCTGAATAAATACGTGTTACGGAAAACGAGGACACTGTGCCAGCCGCCTGAAGCGTCGCTTAGAAAACATAGGCATTGGGGCGCCTGGGTGGCTCAGTCGGTTAAGCGTCTGACTCCTGATTTCGGGCTCGGCTCGTGATCTCGCGGGTCGTGATCCCGCGGGTCGTGGGTTCGAGCCCCGCGTCGGGCTCTGTGCTGATGGCTCAGAGCCTGGAGCCTGCTTCCAAATCTGGGTCTCCCTCTCTCTCTGCCCCTCCCCTGCTCATGTTCTCTCTCTCTCTCTTTCCCAACCATAAACACGTTTAAAAATTTTTTTTAAAAGAAAACATTGTTTTTATAGATTTCTTAAAAAAAAACAAACACTGCTTTTTGTGTACCTATTCTTTATGCTGAGAAAAGTAGAGTCTTAACAACAACCTAGTTTCCCCTTCTTGAAAGTTTTATTATAATTACTATAAAATTAAGTGACTTTACAGAAAAAGATCGACATTAAATTCTAAGCCAGGGAACATGACACTCTTCGTGGGCAGTAACTTCTGCTCCGGGGCTACACAAGTGCCCACTTCACATGGACGAGCGCCTCCCCAGGCGAGTCCTCCCGCTTGTCCCCCGAGTCATCTTCCGAGGTGAGGGCATCTTCGTATCTCCTCGACTGAACTCTCTGCTCCACCCAGCTCTCTGGGGCTGCCCTCGTTGGTAAAGAGTGTTTCTTTTCCCCCAGTTGTCCCCCAGTTTCTTTTCCTCCAGTTGTTCAGTGGACTCCACTTTTGAGCCACCCCGTCCCACTGCACCTGCTGCCTCCTGCCCACACCCCCGCCTCGGCCAGAGATTAGAGACAGTCAAGATAGCACAGCTTCCTGTGACCAGCTCCCTCCCGCCTGCAGGATGAAGTCTCCACCTTCCCGACCTAGGAGATCATCAAGTTCCTCATAGTCCTGCTCACAGGCTCACTTCACCTCCACCCCCCCACCCAGCCCTTCCCCCCCTTCCCTACCCTTCCCCCTTCCCCTCTTGCTTGGCCCCCACACACCCGCCAAACCATAGGGCCTGTTTCTTAGAGTAGGCAGGTCCCATGAGCACCTGGGACTCTGGGCTCAGGCCCCTCCCTCAGCCTGAGGGTGCTCACCTCCCTCCACCCTTGACCAGCTCATACGTTCTTTTTTATCTATGTGTTTTTTATTTAAGTATAGTTGATGACATGGGAAACAAAGGCAGAAGGAAATGGCAGATAAAATTAAATTTCCTTATAACCTGCTGCCCGTTGACAAATAACTTGGGCTGGCAGAGTAAAATATTTCTCCAGAAACTTCCTACTGCCTTAATGTTAATGCTTTGCTAGAGGGAAAAACCACCTTAGCTGGGCAATAGCTAGGCCTCCAGTACCCCGAGTGAGTCTTCTTTAGCATATGAAAATCTCACCGGAAACTTCCCCTGGACTTGACCTACCCCAGCTCCATGGTATATAACCAGTCTCTGCTCTTGGTCCCGGGCAGCTCTTCCTGCCCACGGGTCCTGTCCCCGAGCTTTAATGAAATCACCTTTTTGCACCAAAGGCGTCTTCAAGAATTCGTTCTTGGCCGTTGGCTCCGGACCCCACGAAAACCCCCCATTACCCCCAAACCTCATCAGTTGACACACAGCGTGACAGCTTCAGGTGTACAACATAGTGATTCCACAACCCTGTAGGTTCTGCTGTGCTCGCCACAGTGCAGCTGCCACCTGTCACCAGACAGCTCTATTCCAGGGCCACTGACTGTATTCCCTGTGACTCGTTCAGTCCATGACTGTGTCTCCCACTCCCCCTCACCCGTTTTGCCCGTCCCTCCTCCTCGCTGGCAGCCGTCAGTCTGTTCTCTGTATTTATGGGCCCGATTCTGCTTTTTGTTTGTTCATTTGGGTTTCTTCTTTCTCTCTTCCTTCCTCCCTCCATCCCTCCCTTTTTCTTTCTTTCTCTTTCTTTCTTTCTTTCTTTCTTTCTTTCTTCTTCCCTCCCCCTTTCTTTCTTTCTTCTTTCCCTCCCTCCCTTTTTCTTTCTCTTTCTTTCTTTCTTCTTCCCTCCCCCTTTTCTTTCTTCTTTCCCTCCCTCCCTTTTTCTTTCTCTTTCTTTTTTCTTCTTCCCTCCCTCTTCCTTCCTTCCCTCCATCCTTCCCTTTTTCTTTCTTTTTCTTTC
>NW_026057576.1:6724386-6728975 GCF_023721935.1 Panthera uncia | reverse complement strand
TCTTCCTTCCTTCCCTCCATCCTTCCCTTTTTCTTTCTTTTTCTTTCTTTCTCTTTCTTCCTTCCTTCCTTCCCTCCATCCTTCCCTTTTTCTCTTTCTTTCTTTCTTTCTTTCTTTCATTCTTTCTTTCTTCTTCCCTCTTTCTTTCCTCCTTCCTTCCTTCCTTCCTTCCCTCTTTCTTTCTTTCTTTCTTTCTTTCTTTCTTTCTTTCTTATCTAGATATAGACAAGAGAGAGGAAGAAGACCAACCATTTCTTGAAGATTCTACTCAGAGGGAGTCCAAACAACTGATTTGGACCCAACTCCTTCTAAATGCCTCCTTCTCTCTGATGCCTACTTGCACCCCTCCTGGAACCCCCTCACTGACCACCCCCTCTGTTCCCAGAGCACATTGCTTGTCCCTTTCTGGTTGCTTCTGTCGAGTTTGCCCAGTACTCTGTGAGGTGTCTGTCTATCTTATCTTTTTTACCAAAGTCATCCATTCAGGGCGACTGTGTATGCTAGCAGCCAGCAGAATGGATGGGGCGTGGCTGAGGACAGCCTCTTGGGAAAGCACTAGCTGAGACCCACAGCCAAGGTCGACTAGGCCTGCGTCACAGCTCTGCCTCTCCCAACGGGGGCGTGACCTGGGACAGCCTCTCCGCAGCCGTGTGCCTCCATTTGCACATCTGTAACAGGGGATAATCATCGCTCATACTATTAATAATGTACTGATAATACTAATTAGCCCTAACGTACTAAGAATAGTATATGTCACGGGATCGTTGCAGGATAAAATTAGTTAATCCATGAAAAACTCTTTTAAGTAGTGTTTGGCACACGGCAAGGACTCAGTAGGTTTTAGGTATTTTTGTTGGGCAATTTCCACGTGGAATTTCTGTATCAGAGTCTCTGGGAGTAGGCCCAGGAGACTGCATTTTAAGCAAGCACCCCCAGGCGAGTCCACTGCATCCTGGCATGTGTGGACCGCTAACGAAACCCAAACCTCTCGTTTCATAAACGAGGAGCTTGGAGACCAGCGAGGGGAAATGACTCACCCAGGCCCCACAAGGACTTGCATAAGCCACTGTTTAGTGTATCTTTCATCATTCAGGGGCTTGAACGCTCAAGAAGACCAACTTTTTTTGGTTTTCAGATGCTTTCCCCACCCAGGGCAGCCCAGAGGGGACCAGGGCCACAGAACTGGCCTGGGCAGGAGGTCCAGCTTTGGCCGATACACCCAACTCCTTTCCTATCTGCAGCCAGAGAAGCAAAGCCCACGAATTGCCACTTACTCCATTTCCTCCGTTCTAAGCAACTCAAGTTCATAAATAAGAATGCCCTTGGGGCGCCTAGGTGGCTCAGTCGGTTAAGCGTCCGACTTCGGCTCAGGTCATGATCTCGCGGTTTGTGAGTTCGAGCCCCGAGTCAGTCTCTGTGCTGACAGCTCAGAGCCTGGAGCCTGCTTCGGATTCTGGGTCTCCCTCTCTCTCTGCCCTTCCCCCACTTGTGCTCTGTCTCTCTCTCTCTCAAAAATAAACAAACATTAAAAAAAAAAAAAAAGAATGTCTGACTATCAGACTGTTCATCAGTCTGACCCCATCCCTCCAAGGCAGAGGACTTTGCTATGATTTGTGTGCATGGCCTGGGAGAAGCTGAAGTCACTTCCCAGAGTCCCCAGGATTCTCAGGTACCAGGAGCAGACAAGCCATTGAGAGGACACTGGGCAGAGCCATTTGGGGGCAAACTTCCCCTTCCTTCTTCAGCCAGACATGAAGGAAATTCTTCCCTTCCCTTCCTTGTCCTCTACCAACCCGTGAAAATCCAGAGGATGAATCTGTCCTGAGATGGATTTTGTAGCAGTGACCATTAGCTGTCTCCAATATCCATTCTCTTGTCCCTTAAAAAATGGAAGTAGAATTTTTAAATTTTATTAGAGAGAGAGAGAATGAATGGGGGAGAGGGGCAGGGGGGAGAGAGAGAGAGAGAGAGGGAGAGAGAGAGAGAGAGAGAGAATCCTAAACAAGCTCCACACTCAGTGCGGAGCCTGATGCAGGTCTGGATCCCACAACCCTGGGATCATGACCTGAGCAGAAATCAGGGTCGGACGCTCAACCGACTGAGCCACCCAGGTGCCCCCGGCAGTGGAATTTCTGGCAGGGAGCAAACCGCCCAGCTGAAGTCTGCATCCCTCAGTCACACGAGGGAAGGACAGCAGAGGGGACGGCCTCGACTTTTGGGTCTCCACCTTAAAGAGACAGAGCCTCCTGTCTTGGCCCCTTCCTGCTCTCTGGCTGCAGACTGGCTGAGAGGCATCGTAGACCCCGGAATGAGGGTGACACCAGGAAAGGCAGAGTGACAGAGAGGTGGAGCCTGGGCCCCGGAATGTCGGAGCAGAGCCACCCACCCAGCTTCAACTGCCCGTGTGGGAGACGCAAACTGTCTCTCGTCAGGCCATGCAGATGTCAGGGCAGCTAACCCCAATCCTGACACAGACGTGGAGAACTATACTTAGAGGACAGAGCCATGGTTCCCCCTGCTCTGGGCTGCCGTGCCTGGCCGCAAGGGTGCGGTGGGCAGAGCCCCGGCTTTAGGTTCAGACTCAAATATGGGCCCAGCCGTCTATTAACTGTACCAGTCAGCTCAGGCTGCCGTAACTAAGCACCCCAGCCAGATGGCTTAAGCCACAGAAATATATTGTCTCCTGCTTCTGGAGGCTGGACGGTCGAGGTCAAGTTGGTAGCAGGGCCACGCCTAATTCTGATTCTAAGGAAGGATCCGTTCCAGGCCTCTCTCCAGCTTCTGGCGGTCCCTTGGCTTGTGGGGCGTTCACCCCAGTCTCTGCCTCTACCCTCACATGGCCTTCGCCCTGCGTCTCTTCTCATCACCTTCCCTCTGTTCACGTCTGTCTCTGTGTCTTTTTAAAACTATGTGTGTATTCATTTGTTTAGTAAACTCGATGCCCAACGTGGGGCTTGAACTCACGACCCCGAGATCATGGGTCCCATGCTGTACCGGCTGAGCCAGCCAGGCCCCAGATTTCCTCTTGTTATAAGGACACCAGCCATTTTGATTTAGGGCTCATCCTGATGACCTCGTTTGAACTTGATTAGTTCCCTTAAGACCCTATTTCCAAATAAGGTCACATTCTGAGGTCCTAGGAGTCCAACGTATGGGTTTTCTTGAGGAACACAATTCAGCCCACAACACTCGCTTTGCTCATAAAATTTGGGTGTTTCCTTAATGCCTTATTACCTGCTTCCCCAATGTCAGGTTTATATATTCATTCTCAAGGCCTAGTATTTAGGAAGTCCCCGGGCCGTGCCTTGGGTCTGGCCTGTGCCAGTGACACGTCTACATTTGAGGACAGGCGCCCCTTCGCATCATCTAATCATCAGACGTATGTAGTGGTCTTTGCCCACTTTTCTGCCTGCTCGTCCCCCAAGCCCCTTTCCAGGGTCTGGGGTGAGCCTGTACCTTACGCGTCAGGGACAGGGACCATCTGCCACAACAGATGCCGAAAATGCCACTTTCTCGGCCTCCCTCGTAGCTGCACAGCCCCAGCTGTGGTTCTCCAGCTCACCCGGTGATGCGGTAACGACTCACTAGCCCCTTTTTATGGATGAGGCAGAGTCTTCCCTAGTGATACCCCGTGGCATTTTCAAGGCTAAAATGGTTGATCAGGAGAATGCTAGCAGCTTCCAGGTGACCTCAGGGTGCAGAGAGTAGGACCGTTGGCATTGGCGGCAATACAGTGTGGTGGCTTCCAAATCAGAAAGCTGTGGGTTGATGGGGCGCCTGGGTGGCTCAGTAGGTTGAGAGTCTGACTTCGGCTCAGGTCACGATTTCACGGTGCGTGGGTTCGAGCCCCGTGTCGGGCTCTGTGCCGACAGCTCGGAGCCCGGAGCCTGCTTCGGATTCTGTGCCTCCCTCTCTCTCTGCTCCTCCCCTCCTCATTCTCATGCTCTGTCTCTGTCTCAATAATGAATAAACATTAAAAAAAATTTTTTTTTTAAAGAGAGCTGTGGATTGAAATCTCAACTGTGCCCCTTACTGGCTGAGAGACCATGAGGAAGTTGATGAACCTCTCTGAGCCTCGTTTTCCTGGTCTGTCAAACGGCGATGGTAATACTCAGCTGCTCAGAATTGTTTGGGAGGATTAAATGAGATAATACGCCTGAGACTCTTACTGCGCCGTGACGGTTACTTTGACCCGTCAACTTGACGGGGCCACGGGATACTCAGATACTTGGTCAAATGTTATCCTGGGCGGGTCTGTGGGGGTGTTTCCACACGAGGTTAGCACCTGAATGAGTGAACTGGGAAAAGTAGACTGCCCTCCTGAATGTAGATGAGCCCCCTCCAGTCCCTGGGGGGGCCTGCGTAGACTAGAAAGGCTGACTTCCCTCCTGTAAGCGGAGCTCCTCCAATACATATATATATAATGCTATACTATATATATAATACTATATGTATATATAATGCTATATACATAATGCTATACTATATATACTATATAATATATACTATATATTATATAGTATATATATATACACTATATAATACTATACTACGTATATATAATGCTATATATATGCTATACTATATAT
>NW_026057576.1:6660177-6724376 GCF_023721935.1 Panthera uncia | reverse complement strand
TACTATACTACGTATATATAATGCTATATATATGCTATACTATATATTCTATATATACACTATACTATGTATATGTAATGCTATGTATATAATGCTATACTATATATACTATATAATATAATAATGCTATACTATACATACACTATACTATATATATATATATTTTTTTTTTTCTGTTGATTCTATTTCGCTGGGCAATCCCGATACACTGGAATACACGGAACAATAGTGCCCATTCAGCGATTACAGTAGCTGTTTGTTGCATGAGTTCTAGTATTATGCTACAAATAAATGATGGAGCCAACACACAGCCCCCAGCAAAGCCCCCTCGAATATCGCCATAGCAGCCTCAGACTTTGTCCTGCGCCACACTGAGTTTGGGTGGGGAGGCGTCTTTAGCTCCCGGATGTGCACTGGCAATTTCTGCTTCTGGCACCTTCCCTACGCCATTGGCTCTCACAGCCCCCTGGGACGCTGACATCAGCCGCCAGGTGCTCCAGGAGAAAAGAAAATGCCTGAATCTCTGGGGGCCGCTGTGGAGGCTGCTTCTCAGGGCCCCGGTCGGAGAAGAGCCTCAAGAGACAGCATGGCCGGGGGTGGGGTGCCCCGGGGCCTCTGACTTAGTGCCCCCCGCCCCCCCCCCCCCCCCCCCCCCACCCATGGCTTTCAAAACGGTGACTCTGGGAGAGACCCTCCTAGCCTGGAGAAGACTGCACGCTACCGGGTGGTGCTGAAGACAGAAACTCAGCAGAGCAGCCCGCCCCGGCCCCCCAGGCCAGCCACGGGGGTCCCCCGCCCGTCCCTTGTGGCATTCCTGCCCTTCCCTCCAGGTGCCACTTTCCCCTGGGGAAACAGGAAGCCGGGATGATCTTGCTGAAACCTGCAAATGTGAGATATACGGCCTCCCCCGTACCACTCAGGGAGCTCGTCAACAAGCAGACTCCTCCTCCACAGACCCACAGAATCCCTGGAACTGGGCCCCGGGATCTTTGCTTTGAACAGCTTCTCCAAAAGACGTGGGCCTGCACGCGTCTGGCCAAGGGAAACAGCCCTGAGCTGAAAGGCACTCTCTCCCCTTCCCCGGGGCCAGACCTCCTGCTTCCTGGGTTTATATGGCTTGTGGCCATCGCAGGACCTCTCTGAGCCTCAGTTTCCTCATCTGAAAGATGGGAGTGATCATGGCTCTTCCTCAAAGGATTCAAGAGAAAATAAAAGTGCTCGGTGCAGAGTAAAGGATCAGTAATCGTTAGGCATTATCACTGAGGGAATAACGGCTCCCCTGAAAACTTTCTTTTTCCCACATGTGGAATGGAAAAAGTCACGTCTTGCAGAGCACCTACTATAGTTTTTGGAGTACACGAGCAAGTTCAAAAAGCACTCTTTTTCCAAAAGCAGCTTCGTAAATGTACCAGTGTACCTTTAAAAAATAATAAAGGGGCGCCTGGGTGGCTCAGTCGGTTAAGCGTCCGACTTCGGCTCAGGTCACGATCTCACGGTTGGTGGGTTCGAGCCCCGCATCGGGCTCTGTGCTGACAGCTCAGAGCCTGGAGCCTGTTTCAGATTCTGTGTCTCCCTCTCTCTCTCTGACCCTCCCCCCTTCATGCTCTGTCTCTCTCTGTCTCAAAAGTAAATAAATGTTAAAAAAAATTTTTTTTAAATAAAAAAAATAATAATAAAAAACTGAAACTATTAACAATAATAATAAATTACAACTTCCTGAATGCCTTCTATGTGTCAAGCTCTGGCAACAATCCTCCCTGATGGGTACTGGAGAAGGAAACCCATACTGCACCTTGACCCAGGTAAAGTGGGCTTTGAACCCAATCTCAGTCTGGGACCCACACTGTGCTACCTTCATAAAGCTGGTGAATAACTGTCTCATCAGCAGGAGCTCCCGAAATTTCCCTGATTTTCCACAGTCATAAATACACAGTAGTATTTCCAGGCAAAATTTGTTTATGTAAGTAAGCTTTGCTGTTAACAACGTTTCTTTTTTTTTTTTTTTAATGTTTATTTATTTTTGAGAGAGAGTGACAGTGAAAGCAGGGGAGAGGCAGAGAGAGAAGGAGACACAGAATCCAAAGCAGGCTCCAGGCTCTGAGCTGTCAGCACAGAGCCCGACGCGGGGCTCGAACCCACGAACCCTGACATCATGACCTGAGCTGAAGTCGGACGCTCAACCGACTGAGCCACCCAGGCTCCCCAACACCCTGAGATTCGGGTCCGAATCTTGTTTTCGCCTTTCATCCCCCAGAGTCCCACCCTCAAGGCGGACTCCCTAGAACTCTCTCGGGACTGTGTTTCTGGAGAGGGACAGCTCTCTTGATCACAATGACATCTGGCACAGAGCTTTGTAGGAAGCAGGTTCTCCATAAATGTGATTTGAAACCGTGCAAATCACTACCGTGGTGGTCTTTAGAAAGATAGGAGGAAAACCAAAAGCAATAATACTCATTTTGTTCACGAAGCCACGCCGTGGAGAATGGGTGAAGGGCCAATTCGGATCGTTTGACAGCGGGAGCCCAGAATACAGATACACACAGCACTGCCCTCCCGGCTGTACCCAAGTAACTGGAAATGCTCCTTAAGTTTTCTGATGGCTCACCTTAGCAAACGTTGAGGATCCTGGCTTCTACCGGACACTACAGCAGGTGCCGTGGCTGGGGATGAGCCAGCAGACGAGCACTAGTGGAGCTCATGCCTCCTGGGGCAGAGGTGCATGCGGGCATCCGAAGGTGAGGGCCGACCGAGCCAGGATGGGCAAATTTCTGCGCGGTCTATGGAAAACCGTTTTTGCGGTTGCCAACTAATCATTGCTTACCACGGTTCATTTTTCCTAGACCCCTAGAGAACTTCAGGGTGGTTGGGATTTTTTTTTTATGTATCACACCTTTCTCACTGGGTGTCCGAGTGGCTCAAGACCAATTTTAACAAAGTCCTGAAAAGGACTGCACCTTTTAGAGACGGGTCAAATGGTAAGAATAAGTTATGAATCATCCCAAATTTCATCGCGTCGTAAATTCGGACCGGTGACTGTGCACGGCGAGAAGCCAAAATGACAACACACACGTGGAACAAAAAAGCGATTCGAGCCCCAAGTTCATGACTAAACAGTCACCTTGTCTCTCCCATCTGCTCCATTGCCTTCCAAGGCGACTTATTTTCATCCGTTCCTCCAAGGAGATATGAATAAACTTCGGGACTTCCGCTGTGCCCTTCACCTCAACCCAGGCAAAGCAGATTTATCTTCTGAGGCTATAATGGGTCTCGTTTTCCATTATTCGAGTTTGCTCTCCACGAGTGGCACATGGCGTACAGAACGCTTCCCGGATGTACAGTGTAGTCATTTGGAGCTTCTCCATTATCTCCAGGACCATTAATTAAATAGGCTCATTAATTAAATCATTCTGCAGCTTCAGAGCAGCATTAGCACGGAGCCTTGACCGGAAGGGGGATGAGTGGTGTCAGTGGAGACGGGGGAATCTCAGAAACAGACGTGTGGGGGGGGGGGGGGGGGGGGGGGGGGGGGGGGGGGGGTTGGGGGGTGAGGGGTGGGGGCGGGGGCGGGGCGTGAGGACGGAGGTGACAGTGAGGATGACAGCCCGGAGGGACGGCAAACCTATGATGGAGGTGTAGACAGTCTCCTCCCCACCTCCCCACCTCCCCAGTATTCTCCCCAAAGCTCCAGGAGGTGTGTCCCCACCAGGGGCGGAGCGACACCCAGGGCTCTGCCTCCCCCACTCCTGAGGCAGAGGGACGCTAGCTGGGAGCTCAGCTTCCAC
This sequence comes from Panthera uncia, assembly GCF_023721935.1. Classification (NCBI taxonomy): domain Eukaryota; kingdom Metazoa; phylum Chordata; class Mammalia; order Carnivora; family Felidae; genus Panthera; species Panthera uncia. Next base: position 6,720,594 of record NW_026057576.1, on the reverse strand, counting down.
TCTAAGGGCCTCCTCGGCACCCAGTCAAGGCCAAATCCTCACATCCTCTTTCCTGCACACAAATCCAACAACGTCCCACCCTAAGTGCCCCCCCCCCCCATGAACTGCATGCTCCCCTCTCACATCTGCACGGTTGCTACTGGGGGGCCTTCTGGATGTTGTCGTGTGCACCTCGCCCCCTCAGCAGGAGGTCTGGGGAACAGGCATGGAGGTCCCTGTGAGACCAGGGAGCCGGGTCGTCCCCTGGGTCCGTTCTGGCAACCGGAAAGAAAGGAAGCTTTGAGGCCCAGGTCAGTTATTTGTGATGCCGAGGCCGGGAAAAATACCATGTGGGGTGCTTTCTGCTTGGCCCCGGGTCCCTAGAGGCTCTGCTCCTCCCTTTGGAACTGCCCCATGACTTTTGACCCCTCTGGTCCACACTGTGCTCTCCCCTGGAGAGCTCAAGGGTACTTCCTGTCCTCAACATTCCCTCACTTGGAACTTCTTCATAGGCAGCCTTGGGACATCTCTTGGGTTGTTCTTTCGCTTCTACAGTAGGGCTTTCCCCTTGGGATGTGGGATGCCTTATTCCCATGGGATTTGGGCTCAGCTCCTTAGAGGCAAAGGAGCCCCCTCCCTGCGCAGTGGGGATCTCGGCAGGCTGTGGGCATAGCAGTAACTAGTACAACTGTGCTTTTCGTGTCCTAACCTTCGAAGGGAAGATATATGGTTAGAAGCAGGAATGGCCGATGATAGAAAGAGCTGCTTTAGTTTTGTGCTTGCGAATCAGCAAGGAGAAGTAGGCACTTTTTCAAACATAATAGAATCCAAAACTATATTATTTTCCCTTGATTATTTCGATGCTGCTTTAGGCATGAACTAATTTGGGGGGTTTTAATTTTTTTATTTAAAAAAAAGTGTTTTTTAATGTTTATTATTTTGAGAGAGACAGAACGTGAGTGGGGGAGGGGCAGAGAGAGAGGGAGACACAGAATCTGAAGCGGGCTCCAGGCTCCGAGCTGTCAGCGCAGAGCCCGACTCAGGGCTCGAACCCACAAACCACGAGATCATGACCTGAGTGGAAGTCGGAGGCTCAGCCGACTGAGCCACCCAGGTGCCCCTTGAACTATCTGATTTTTGTAATCCTTCATGCCATTTAGCACAGGTAGTCACGCCAGGTAGACACCCCTCAAGTGCAGGGAAGAATGGTGGTAACAGCACAGATGTGGACACAGGGGTCCCTGGAAGGCAGGGCAATTGTCTGAAATGACCAGAAGCTACATATGTGTCACTTCCTCTCTGTCGCTGCCAATCAAGTACCTCTAACTACTCGGAACACCTCCTTTCCTTATTCTGCAGAAGTGACATTGATCGTAACCTCCCATCACTGTCCCTTGGCATCAAAATCAACGCATGCAGCTCGTATTATTCATCAAATATTTACTGAAAACTTACCACTCTGTGCAAGCCGGAGGCCAGAAGCTTGGGATACAAAGTCATAAAATGCAGTTGCAACGGAGGTGACAAATAGCTACATGGTGTGGCTGGGTTTCACACAAATGCTACAGGGAGACTCAGAGACGGCACCCCGGAAGCTGAGCCCAGCACAGGACTTGGGGCTTGAAAAATGAGTTTGTGATCTTTTCGGGGGAGAAGAGGAAAACGTATTCAAGGCACAGGGACTGGTTCGTGCTAAGGCAGGAAGCATGACAGAGCCTTGTATGTACTGAGAACGACAGACCGTTCTGTTGAATGGGCTTTCAGTCCATCGTGTGTGTGTGTGTCTGTGTGTGTCTGTGTGTGGGGGGGGGGGGGGCGCGCTTGAAGGAGATGATAAGGCTGGAGAGGTGGTAAATGATCTCATGCCTCATTTATATTTTACCCAGTAGATAAGGGGAAAACAGCTGAGTTTCTTTAGCCATGAAAATAAAGAGATTAGGGTTGGTTTTAGCCAGGTTGTCCTGATGTGAAGAAAGCATGCGAGGGGTGTCATTCCAGAAACCAAGAAACCAGTCTCCCCTTCCCTGCCAGTCTGGGCGACACCCGTACAGGCCTAGATTGTGGCAGAGTGACGCTTTAGAGAAAAAGAGGGGAATGGACCCTTCAGATGCCCTGTCAGATGTGAGGGTCCGGGAGGCAGAGCAGGAAGAATTTTTCACCACTCTGGGTAGGGTGCGGTTACTGACCTAAGGCATGTTTAGTTTTTAGAACAGGGTGGAGAGGATAAACCGGCATTTGCACCAACAAATAAAACTGTTACTCCTGTTTGTAATTTTGTAGCACCAGCGGATAATGAACCCCTTTCCTTGAAAATCACATGGTGTCAATTTCATGCCTGTGGCAGAGCGCCCTAATTAAAGACATCCTACAGTTGCTCAAGTCTTTCCTCCTGCACATTCTTTCCTTTCTCCCACAACAGATCCCCCTACATCAACCCCTTTACCCCAAGACACCAACAGGAGTTCAGACTGAGGGCAAGTGTGGAGCCGTTCTGGGCTCTGGTGCAAGTATGATCTATAAAAAGACATTTAGAAAACAAGGAGCCATGTTGCCATTTTGCCTTTAATGGAAAAGTGGCTAGCAGTTACAGTAAAAAAAAAAAAAAATTTAGTTTAATAAAAAAAACAAACTATCCCACTTCTAGGCAATCACTGAATTTTCAGAAACACACATACACTCGAAAACCAACGGTCTGTATAAAAATAAACTTTGAATGTGCGGCTAAAAAGGGAGATCCCCAGTCTTTTCGGCTGCACAAACGGGCAGTAAAAAGGAGGCGAGTCTGGGTGAGCCGGGTTCACCCCAGCGCAGAGGGGGCTTTGACTTTGGAAGACAGAGCCTGCTTGAAGCGCCTCTTGAGGTCTTGCATGTTGGGAGAGCGCGGCCGGGGAATGATGGAGGCTCTCCTCCTCTCCCCGCTGACGCCGTGTGACTTGCTCACCTCTTTGCAGAGGTGCTGAAACACATCGCAGACGTCCTCGTAGTTTTCACTGGTGGAAATTTCAAGGAACAGGCTGCCCAGCTCATTGGCTAGTTGAACGCCATCATGCGTTTGCACCTGCCGGGCATGCAGAAGGTCCCCCTTGTTGCCCACGATGACGACGGGGACCCTGGCGTCAGGGTGGACCTTCCGGATGTGCTGGTAGAGGGGGCGGATGGACTGGTAGCTGTCGTAGTCCGTGATGGAGTAGACCAGCAGAAAGCCGTCTGCCCACTGCATGCACCTGGACAGCGGATCAGCTACCTGGAGGAGGCTGTCTTGGACCTGAGAAAGATCAACACGAGTCTGGATCAAGGAAGCCCGCAGTGGGAGCGGACTCAAAATAAGATCAAAGGGACCCTCGGGAAAACAAGTTCGAAAAAGAAATCGTAAGTACAGTTTTCAGACTCGACCTAGCTTCGGCGGAAGGCGGCTCTGGCTGCGGGGAGAACAGATTCTCTGGCCAGGTCCCTGCCTGGGTTATTTTATTGGCTGCCACTAATGCTCGATCTTTCGGCCCCCTGCTTGGCAGGTATTCTGTGGTGAGCCCTGGCTGACTGAAGGATGACTTCAACGAGAACTTTCAAATGAGAATGGCGCAATCTTTAGGGAACTGGGAATAAACAAAACTTTGAAAACAAGCCAAGATAAATATCTTTTCCCAAGCCCATAAAAATATTTTTAGCATGCCCTTTTTGAGAATGTTACAGAAACAAATTCCTTCTTTCTGTTCTTCCACTAGACCTTGCCTCCCTAGAAGGGAGTGCAATTAATAACTTGTTAATCAAGTTAAGTTCCTGACTGCTTGCCAAGGGCTTATCTGGTTGCAATTACTAACTTGAGGGAACAGTTAGAAGCACGTCAGCAGTCCCTGCTAGGGGAGGAGCCCGTCCCCAGAATCCCACCCCAATAATTTTGTTAACGGTTTCCTGGCCCAGTGCTGGAAGCTGGGGAGGACCCATCCCTACAAGCCGTGATGCCCCACTAGGGTTGTAAAGAAAGGTCAAGTATCTCTCCTTTGGAGGTGATGGACACCAGGATGCTGCCTCCCTAACCATCCACCCACCCTGCCCAAGCCCCCAGGAGGGTTTCTAAGCCCCCACCTGGGGACAGCCCACTTCTGTATCTAAAGGCAAAACGGGTGTGTTTAGACATCTTGCTCAAGCCTGGGAGCCACCCCCCCCCCCGCCCCCGGGGTATGCAAGGTGGTGAGCTGTTTGCTTCTGGCAGTCCTTACCTGGATGCCCCCGGGGGTGTCCTGAATCTGCAAGGATAGCTGGTCCCCCTCTACATAGACGAGCCGTGAATACAACTTGCCTGGAGAGTGAAGGAGAGTTTGCTTTTAAATTCCTAGCCTCCTATCAGGAGAGAGAAAGCCGGAGCTCGGGGCATGCAGCCACGGAAGCAGAGAGCACGAAATTATTCTAACCTGTATTCGGTTCATAATCGCCGATGAATCTCTTGGTGAGGAAGCGCACGATCATTGCTGAAAGGGAACCATGGGGAAGTCCGCTAAACGACTGGAACCAAACAGTCACCCCGGACGCTCTCGAGGAAAAGGAGGGGGCGATGGGCCGCAGGACAGCGGGTACTGCCCCAGTCCTACGGCTCTGCAACACCCAGGGTGCGGCCGTCGCGCTCTCCCGCGCGTCGGGGTGCGACTGCAGGTGCCCGGCCTGCCGCACCAGCCCCCCGCCATTCTCCAGCAGGTGCCAACCCGGGCGGGAGGGAGCCCTGGAGTAGACGCCCCGGGGAAGCAGCGGGAAAAGCGGGCTGGCGGGGGAGAGCCGGGGCCCGCGCCGAAACTTCCAGGTTCCTCCCCGCGCTCCACCCCGCCTCCCTCCGCTCCAGAGCTCCGGCTCTTCCCCGAAGCCCGGTTCCCCGCCCCCCCCACCCCCTCCCCGGCGCGGCCCCCCGGGCACTCACCGCTCTTGCCCACGCGGCCGGCGCCCAGCACGGCCAGCTTGATGTCCTTGGGCGGGAGGCAATCGGAGGAGGACTCGGGGATGGGCGCGAGCAGACAGTGCCCGGACATGCTGGGCGGCCGCATGGAGGGCGCGCCGGCCGAGCGGGACCCGCCGCCGAGAGCGCAAACCTGCCGAGCCCGGCCGCAGCGCCGCGGCGGCCAGCAGAGCGCGCGGGGACGCTGGAGCGCGGGCACCGCGGCGGCCGGCGCAGCGCGCGGGGCCCCGCGCGTTTTAAAGGGCTCGGCGCGCGCGGTGGGGGCGCGGCGGCCGCCTCCGGCTCCTCCTCCTCCCGCCCCTTCCCGCGGCGGCCGGGAGGGGACGCGCTGGGAGAGCCGAGGGGCCGGTGGCCGCGGGCGTGCGCGCCGCCTAGCCGCTTGACGCGCTGTGCGTGGCTCCCGCCTGCGGCCCCTGCAAGGACCGCCGCCGTCCCGCGAGTGCGTGGGAGGCCCCGCGTCAGGCTGTGCCTGCGTAGCCCTGGAGGCCCCTCCTTCCCGCAGAGACGAACCCGGGTCACTGGGCCGGTGGGTGAAGCTGAGATCCCCGTGAGCTGGAGGAGGAACGAAAGAGGAAACGGTGCACTCAGTCGGGTGTCTCCGCAACAACGGGAGGGATAAATTCCTGTTGAGTGCAGTGGCCCTGTTTATTTCCAAAAGGTGCTAAGGGATGACATTAATAGGGAAGAAAGAGGGGGGTGGAGTCCTGAATTCGTGTCAGCATAAGGGAACTCGGTCACGGTGATCTGGCTCCGGATATGTGAAGGCCCCTTCCGGGCAGTAATTGTTTGCAACTCGGCCTCCCCGCCCGACCCTCGCCCCTCGCCCCTCGCCGCTGGCCTTGGCTGAATCCACTCATTAGGGAACCACTCGGCCTCCCGCCCGAGGCCCGACCCTCGCCCCTCGCCGCTGGCCTTGGCTGAATCCACTCATTAGGGAACCCTCAATGCACATTCCGTCCCCTGGGAGCTTTGGCTCTGGACTGATTCTCCATTGCTCTCTGCACTTGAGTCAGGCATTTGCTTTATTACTCAAGTACTAAAATGAAGGTTGGTGAGGATGGGGAGTGGAAGAAGAGGACACAAAAGGGAAAAGTGGCCTGCTCTCGGGTTTGGGGAGCCCACCGTCGGAAGGCAGAAGCCTTGGGATTTTATCCTTGTAGGTTCAGAACTTCATGCTTCTGGCCTCCTGTGTACCCACCTCAAATGTCCAGTTGCCTGTTGGGCGGCCCCACCCTTACACCCCTTTCTCTTGGCTGAGTCAGTTGGCTTTGGCTGCAGGACAAACTGCATGAAACTTAATGGTTTAAAACGACAATCCCCCACAGTTGCTCACAAGTCTGTAGGTCAGTGGAGGGGTTATCCTAATCTAGGCCAGAATTAGCTGACCTAGGCTGGGTCCTTTCACGTATCTGCGGAGAGCTGGCAGGGGGTGGGCGGTGGCGGGCAGGCAGTCAGCTGTGATGGGGGACGAGCAGTGACGGAGTCACAGGTCTCTCCCCACCCCGCAGGCTGGCCCGAGTTTGCTCCTGTGGCGGCTGGGCAGCGAGTGGAAGCAGAAGCAGAAAAGGCCTCTTGAACCCCAGGCTCCGTGGTGGAACCCATCACCCCTGCTGCATTCTGTGGGCCAAAGCGAGACACAATGCCGGCCCAAATTCAAGAGGGGAAGATACACCCCACTCCTTAGTGGAGGCAGCTGAAGTCACATTCGAAAGGGCTGAGTGTATGCAGAGAGGGGTAAAGAGTGGGATCCATGTTTGCAACCAACCACACTAATGCATGTTCCTTCCGGCTCCCCACGTGTCCAGACCGGCAACCTGTGAGCCATCCTTGATTCCAACCACTCTCACTTCTGAGTTCCACCATTTCTACGGCCTGCACACCTTGGTGTCTCCCCTCTCCGTCCCACTGCTGTCCTCGCTTCTCAGTTGACTTCTTCAGGGCTCCTGCAGTAGACTAGGAATCTCTCCTCTCTCAGATTTCTTTGATCATTGCTGCCACCCCCACCCCTGTCTCCCAGTTCCTCTCTCTTGGGAGGCCCTTGGCAGCACGGGTCTCAACTGTCACTTGCTGTTCAACTGGTTTCCTGCCTGTCTCCAGGAGGGCAGAGACTCTCGTTTGTGCCTTTAGCATCAGCACATAGTGGTAGCTGGGACTTACAAGGTCCTTTGTTCACGGACCGACTTTCCGAATGAGTAAGTGAGTAAATGATGTCTTCCCTGTGTGAACTGGAAAGGGCAGAAATCGTATGTATAACCATCATCCAAATACCTCGGTTTTGAAAGCAAAATGCTCTCAAGAGAAAGCGTTCCAGGAAGTGTCCGGAGATGAACTGCCGTATCTCAGTTGCACGGACCTTTGCCGGCTCACAAGGCAGTCTTTTAAACCTCGGTTTAACTGGAAAGATTTGAAGCAGGGCGCCTCCTTCCTCGACGGGGAGAAGGTACCATAAAGACAGCTACTATTTACAAAACCTTGAAACTATCCGGTTCCAAGGGTCCTTCAGCTGCTCAGTAATAGGGGTCCAAGTTGTTGTCTCCCAGATTCTCTTGGCTCTCCTTGGACACAAAAGGGCCCCTGCTTCGCCAAACACCAAGTCCTCAGCAAAGCAGGGAGGGTGGGACTCTATTCTTTGGTCTCTTTTTTATTATGACAAAATAATTCTCAGAACCCGCAGACTTTCTCTTATCTCTGAATCTCCAGAGCTGAGAAGTTGAGAGTTTATCCAAGTATCTCACAAAGACTGGGACTGCCACTCCCTTAGGACAATCGTCGTCCCTTCCCAGGAGCTAGCAGGCACACTGCTTCCCCATTAAAAATCAAGAAATAGAAGAGGGGATCGCTGTGGAGCAGGAGTCCATGGGACCTGCCACAAACACCCCTCACTTTCCCATTAAAATGCAGAACTCTCAAGGGAAAGGAGAGCACTTTCCTGGCTGAATCTTGGGCTTATCTCTTCACCTCACATTCCCCAGCTCACATTCCGTCAGAAATAAGATCGTTTTGACTTAAGGTCACCCAATAAGTAAGATTCCTAAGACTGTTCCTCTGTCCACTGATGATTATGTTCCATTTTGCATTCATGTCGCACCTTTGCTCAGAGAGCTCAAAATGTTATTCTTTGCATTTGCAGATAGATAATCCATGACCTTTTAATACAGACAATATGTTACCGAACTGTTACTGAACATTATAAATAGCCTTCCTTAAATGGTTGCAGCTTGTGTTCTCTTTCATTTTGGATTTCTTTGTGTCCAGAGTGCTGTAAAATTGCACTGCAACCAATAATTCACAGGCATACTGAAGTGGTTTTAACATAATGGAGATGCGTAGGCACAGATGTAGACACACAAATCCTGTGGGTGTTTAGAATACGTGTGAGGGGCAGAATTTGGGAATTTGCAAATATCAGCCTCAGGAAGTTATTAACCCTTTACCAGCCAAGTAAGCTTGATTTCTAGCCCTCAGGCAAAACTTCGCTGAGGGTACTTGTCTAGTTCAAGAACATCTCTCCCCCCACCGCCCATCATCTCCTAATATCAACTATCTTTCCTGCGTATCCTAAATCCTTGAACACTGAGCTTACTGGGGACTCACAGACTACCTTTTGGTAGTATTCCCAGAATAAAAATTGTGCTTCTGTACCAGCTCCCTACTTTATTTCAATCTTCAAAATTATTGAAAATCTAGTCATTGCAAAGCTCTATTAAGTGCTGGTACAAAACACAGAGAACAGCTTTGTTACCATTTACTGAGGAGACAAAGTGTAAGACATTCCCGCCTGCCATCACAGACATCCCTAGTGAAACAGTGAAATTAATTCCCTTTTATAAAATTGCTTAATTTACAAAAAAAATTCTCATATTTTTTCTTTAATCTTTTTTTTTTTTTTTTTTTTTGGACAGAGTGTGAGCGGGGGAGTGTTAGCAAGAGAGGGAGACACAGACTCTGAAGCAGGCTCCAGGGTCCAAGCTGTCAGCACAGAGCCTGACATGGGGCTTGAACTCACGAACTACAAGATCATGACCTGAGCCAAAGTTGGGCGCTTAACTGACTGAGCCACCCAGGCGCCCCATTTCTTCCTTAATCTTAGATTAAGCCTGTAAAACAGGTTAAATATCTCCTAAATTGAGATTCAGACAAGTTCGGTACCTTACCCAAAGTCACAGAGCCATTCAGCAGTAGACGCCCCAGCCCCTCTGATGTCCAGTCTTGGCACTTCCCATCAAGGTAGAGAGCAGGATGGAAAACGCACCAGTCGTGGACAAGGAGTGACAAAGCAGGTCAGGGTGCCAACTCCCAGTACAGCTACAACGGGAAGAATTAAATCTGAAGGGGGCGGGGGTGGTGGTGGTCATCAGGGAAAGCTACGGGGAGAAATGGCCTGGTCTCTGAGCTTCAATGATATTTGATAGGTGGAAGCACAGAGAGCAGGAGAGAGCATGTCAAGCTGAAGGAAGAGCATGAGCAAAATCATGGAGGTAGAATGTATAATTCAAGTTCGGGGAGCTGGCAGACTCCAACATTAGGATGTAGCGTGATCCAAGAAGTTGGCGACCCCGCCACGGACGGCAATGAACGCTACGCTCGCTCGGGAATGTATCTGGAGCCCATGGAAAACCACTGAACTGTTCTCGAGGAGGGAACAATATGTAACTGTCAGTGCTAGGAGCATGTGAAAAACAGAGTATCATCTCTGCTCCCAAGGATCTTGAAACTATTTACTTACTCATCTCCCAGAAGCAATTCTTCTGCATCTCCTTCTGGCTCAGGAGCAAAAAGTTCAATCACATCTTCCCTTGAGCTGAGCCATCATCATCACCCCATCTCAGAGACAACAGAGTACCTCACTGCATTTCTTTTCCAAGCCAAATGATTTCCATACATTCCAGTCTTGCTAGCCAAGTACGTATGAGAGCATTTTCTCTGTGCTTTTCCCGTTTGGGGCATCATGAGCTAGCCTGTCGGTTACTCCTCACCACACACTCTGGCAGTTTGAAAAGAATCACAACACAGAAACCCCGGGCTGCTTACTCCCTCCTCTGCACACACTTCCCACCTCAGCAAGAACAGCAAGCAGATGCTGCCTCACTGTTACTCATAACCAAATAACCTGTCGAGCACATTCCGTGAAGGTTTTCGTACGAACAATACCAACTGTTTTCCTTTTCAGTGGGGATGGGACAAATACTGGTCTTCCAAAGCCAACTGTTTAAAATTATTTCTCTTGCGCTCAAAAAATAAACCTGTTATGTTTATATTTTAGCAACATTGTTTATATTTTTCCTATTTCTTTTCCCACCAGAGTACAGAGATCCTATAGACACCAGTGAGAACATCAAAGAGATATCAAACCATGGGGCTTTTTTTCCCCACTACCACAGAGCGTGACAAATTTTATTCAACCCTCGGGATTGGGCTCAACTGAACAAAAACAGAGGCCTTAAAAGACACCTAGCTAGATGAGAAAAGAATTAAAAGTTCAAGGAGCCAGGCACCTTCACTTATGGTCATGGCTCTAACTGAAAAACAGGGTGAAAAGTTTTATAGTTACAACATTTTCCTTCATTCTCGTCAAGTGTACAAAAAGGGAATTGCATGGTAAGAGATTCACTTACAATTTCACAACCTGTAACAATTACTCGTTTTTAAAAGGACCTGCGTTTCAAGGCGGGTACGTAATCAACCAGTGCACACACACACTACTCAAAGCTCAGGCAACTGGATGCAATTTATTTCACCAGTAATAAAACCCCTCCAAATGAATCTGCGTCTATGCAGGATATCAAGATGGAGCGGCCCAAGAGGAAGCTGGAAATACAGTCGGAGCTGCAGAGAAGGTGAGCTCTGAAATTTGAGTCTCAAGTGTATTAGAGAGGACTCAAACTTGAGCAAGCACCTCAACCACCCAGAGAGGCTGTGAAGAGTGCTGGGCCCAGCCCCAGAATTTGATTCAGTAGGCCCACATTTTTAACGAATTTCCAAAAAACGTAGATGCCATGTGGGGAACCATACTTGAGAACCACTGGCTTGGGTCATGCAGAAAATACGGAGAATAGAGACAGATGCGGAGCATCACGAAGCCAGAAAAACAGGGTACAGAGTCAGACAGGCAGAAAAACCTGGGTGAAGTAGGATGGCAGAAGCCTCTGGAACAGAAAGTTAGTCGTTGGCACGTCAAGCATCAAGGAGGTAAAATCAAAATTGACGTGTTTGGTGACCCTTGAGAGGAGGTTCATAGGAACGGTGGGGGCAGAAGCCAGATTTGCACTGGGGCGCTAGGAAATTAAGTTACAAACGGAACAAGGCATGCACAAGAGAAGCCGCTTCATTTAATTTGCCGGCTGAAGTCCACGAAAAGCAAGCGGAAAGGGTCAAGGGTACAAGATCCAAGAATAATCAGCGAAACGAGAGCAGACGCATGTCAACACCAACGTTCTCCCCTCTGCTGTCCCTTTACACACCGTGCCGTCCTAGCTTACTTTGTTTGACACAGCTTGAAGTCTTAACTGCTCCTCCTGGACTGTCATCTTTGCAGTTTGTCCCCACTTCTCTGGTAGAGTAGGTAACAAGTATTCCCTACCCTAAGAATGTTAAGTTGATAACCACCCCAACAAAATGTACCAAGTACAAAAGCAAGCGTGTAACTTGGCTTATCTGAGGCACCGTAAAGGTAGCGTAATTGAATTGGACCTTGGGCTCAAGGAGTAGGAGGTCAGAAAGGCAGGCACTGACCAGACGATGTGGGTTTTTACAAGGCCCTTGAGAATCTGGAGGTCGGAAAGACAGTCAAGACACAGCCAAGACTGCATTAAGAGGCAAAGGGAAACCAGGCAAGTGCTGCAGGAGGTGAAGCCAACTCCATAGTGAATGCAGTATCCTCCCACCAAGTTAGCAAAGACTGAATTTGAAGGGTGCGGACACCGGCATTTTCATTCACGGGAGGGCAAACTAGTATAATCCTTTGGGAAAACAATTTATTCTCAATGAATTGGGAATTTGGAAAACACATTTAAAATTTTTTTCCTTTTTTTTTTTCAACGTTTTTTTAATTTATTTTTGGGACAGAGAGAGACAGAGCATGAACGGGGGAGGGGCAGAGAGAGAGGGAGACACAGAATCGGAAACAGGCTCCAGGCTCCGAGCCGTCAGCCCAGAGCCTGACGCGGGGCTCGAACTCACGGACCGCGAGATCGTGACCTGGCTGAAGTCGGACGCTTAACCGACTGCGCCACCCAGGCGCCCCTGGAAAACACATTTTAGACTCCACGCTGTGTGCGAAGAACGATCTTTAAAGCGTCGTCCGAAAAGCCCCAAATGCCTTACGTACATTCGCAGGACCACCGCTGCCACGGACTGCACTGCACCCCAGATGGGAGAGCTCCTGGGTCCTGATGAACTGCCCTAAGGCAACTGCCCTAAGCCAGCTCTCCTTGCGGCCCTTCTTCCTTCCCCTCAACATTCAGCCTCGCCAGCCCTCCCGCACCGAGCGCATCTTGTCCTCCGCCAGGCCTCTTCTCACAAGTATGTCATGGGGGTCATGGTTTAACAGGAAATCACAGGCCCTGAGTGCACAAAGGACCTCCGGGAACCGTGTGGTCCAATCCCTATACTCCTGTGGGGAACACCCTTATTTCACAGGGGACAACAGAAAGTGAGGTTAACACGAGCTGCTGGAAGACAAACCAAGAACTGTTGAGGTTTCTTGAGGTTTCCACAGCATGCGGGAGATTTAAATAATCCCGGAAAACAAGATTAAACGAATGAGAAAATGCACATCAAAAAAAAAAAAAAAAAAGGACAGTGCTTTCCTCATTAATCCCAAGAGCATTCATTAAATGCTTATTATGTGCCAGGCCTTAGGAGTGCAAAGTTACGAAGACAATCTCTAACCTCAGGTGTGATGGGGAAGACAAGTTTTTAAAAATTATAAACACTGTAAAAAAAAGCAAACACATCTGTCGTGGTAATAGATATAAGGGATTTAATTCTATCATCCCAAAGCAGATTTTCTCCTTTGATTCCAGTTTCATTCCTCTCCTTTCTCCTTAAAATACATTAGGAAAGGTTCACTTATGACATGCAAGGTGAACAAAGGACAATCAGAAATTCACCAACTTTAGAAAGCACAGGCAGTCTTGGGCAAAGGCAAGTGCAAAGGACCTGGGGCAACAAAGAGCGTTTCCAATAAACAAATTTTTCCTAACACCATATAGAAAAACACTTAACAGGAAATGACAGGGAAAACAATTTAGTGGGAACCAGAATGCTTTAAACAATCTTAAGTAATGGGCTTCAAATGGAAGTTCTTTATCCTTAAAACATAGCTACTTATGACTTAATACAATTACAAGTACTCAACTTTCCGTGCTTAAATGCAATCTCAACAGATAACCTTTCATTTGTTTTTAAAAAAATCTTTTTTCTTAGTGATTTAGAGGAACTATTTTCAAACTACTATAAAATATGTTATAGGTACTATCTGGCAGTTCCTAATCAATGGAGTATATTGTACAATAAACCACATCTTTCAGCAAAAACAAAAACCCCATCATATTTTAACGTTTGTTTTTGAGACTCTAGAGAGAGCACAAGCAGGGGAGGGCAGAGAGAGAGGGAGACACAGAATCCAAAGCAGGATCCAGGCTCTGAGCTGTCAGCACAGAGCCTGACACGGGGCTCAAACTCATGGACTGCAAGATCATGACCTGACCCAAAGTAGGATGCTTAACTGAGTCATCCAGGTGCCTCAAAACCCACAAAATTTGAATAAAGCCATCCCCCAGTGAATTCGGATATAAAGTTTGCTTTAAATACTTCTTTGGGGGAGACAATACCACGCTGCTACTCAATTAAAAGAAACATTTGTACAGTCTTGATGTCTTTTATTTTTTTTACATTTCTCACGCCATGAATTCATAGGGAATGGGTTCCAACAGCTCAGGCTCCTTTCCATTGGTTCTCACAAAGTGTGCTTCTCTGGGTGGGGCAGGCTATTAAAAAAAAAAAAAAAGGCAAGGGAACAATCATGTAAACTACAATCATCAATTTCAAAGTACTCTAGAACCAAAAAAAAGTAACATAGTCAATTCATTAACTTTCATATAAAAGAAAATGACCACTGAGCAAGTTTTAAAATTCCCAAGATCAATACCAAGAAGCCATCTGCCAAGCACTCACCTGGCGCTTCAGTTGAACCCAAGTACCTTTCTCCTTGGCTTCCTTCTTTTTCTGATCATTTTCCTTCACGCGCTTCAGGAAGCTGTCTCGGCTCTTTGAGTGCTTAATGTGCTCGATACGTACATTAATTCTCTTAGCAAGAATCTTGCCCCTGGAGAACAGAAATTCCTATAAATGCTCCAGCAAAAATGTAACAAAGTCCAAAAGCACTTCTGCCAATTTCATTTATTAAAAAAAAAGAAAAAACAAACATTAAGGGCACCTGGGTGGCTCAGTCAGTTAAGTGTCCCACTCTTGCCACGATATCCTGATTTGGGAGATCAAGGCCCACACTGGGCTCTGTGCTGACAGCGTGGAACCTGGGATTCCCGCTCTCTCAGTCCCTCCCCTGTTGTCATGTGCTCTCTCCCCAAAATAAACAAAAAAACCACAATCCATTTAAAATAAATCAACCACGAACCTTTTACCAACAAATAGGATTAAACAGCAAGGTACAGCTAACTTACAATCATTTATTGATCGTACTGGAAGAGGCGCTGAGGCAAACACCCCCCATTTGTAAGCTTTCTTTTAATGAGGTGACAGACCTTCCAATACTAAATAAGCAAAACCAAATCGCTAACTAGATTTACATCGTGTTACACATCCTTTTATACTCTGAACACCAGAGTTGCTTAACACCGAGTTCTAATGAACATTTTTCATTAGGTCTAGTTCAATTTGTTTCCTCTGACAGGATACAAGACAAACACCCAGTTTGCTTGAGTTTTGAAAGGATATTTCCTTTGCCCCACTTGAATGACCAATAAAGACACAAGTCCAATTGGCAAAGTGAAACGGGGGTATGAGGGAATACTAATCAGCTAGAAAGAAACCAGACATTACTTACTTAACTTGTTTGTTGACAACAATGCCAACAGCATGCTGGGTAACATTGTAGACTCTTCCAGTTTTGCCGTGGTAACATTTGTGGGGCATTCCTTTTTGAACAGTGCCCATTCCCTGTTAAAAGGAGATCAAAGTTATGCCAGCAATTTTCCCTTCTTTTAACATCCTGACTCTTACTAAAGTAACTAAGACACTCTTAGAATTTTTCTTTTAAATGGCAACTCAAGAGCTTTCAGAGCCGGTGAAATGGGTTTTTCACATTGCTTTAAGCAATCAAAAAGACAATCATCATTAAGCTCTAGAGTACCAGGATTCATTTACCCATTACAAAAGAACATAACTTTCACCGTTTTTTAAAAAATAGCAATCTCCATCTTCATCAACAATTAAATTCTGTACTAACGTATTATTCCTTTCCACCTTAAAACACCTGATTTTTCCACTACCTGTTAACAAACAAGTAGTAAGAAAGTTTTCAGATTCAAGAATAGCACTTTAAAAACTCTGGTTTCTGGAAGTTAAATTAGCCATTCCACACTTATGAGCTCTTATTTAGGCCAAAAATTTCCCATTTAGGAGAATAAAAAGTCAACAGGTAAAATACAATATACACTAGCATCTGAATTTCAGTATTACACTTTTCTAGCTTCTAATGTTGTTCTGTAGGTTATTTACCCAATTTTAGAATTTACCTTGATGTCCACAATATCACCTTTCTTGTAGATTCGCATGTATGTTGCCAAAGGAACAACTCCTGTCCCCCAAAAAATCAGTATAGTTAGTATCAAGATTAAAAAGTCCAGACTAAAAAATACATGTAAGCTTACTAGCTTTCAACATACTCTTATCTTTGACAGTTGTATTTTTAAAATCTCGTTGACAAAAAACAACTATATGAAATTTATGCTTTTTATTTACTACAAAGAACAAGTTAGGTAGATGCTGGTTAATTAACACCATTTATTAAAAACACATTATATGAATATATACTATGTTTGCTCTCAAGAAGGAAGTATCTACTTACCATGTTTTCTAAAAGGCCTAGAGAACATATAGCGAGTACCTCTCCTCTTTCCCTTTGTGTTGGTCATTTTGGCGAATTACTGAAAACAGTAAGTATAAAACATCAAACAAAACCGCAAAATTGGTAATTGTCTTTTTAAACAAAAAAAAACCCAATCAAACCCCGTAAATTTCAAATGCTTGCTTTACAACAAAAAAATCTAAGTTGACTCACCAATTATTTCCCATAAAGGATAAAACCCCATCATTTTGGCATGTAGGATCTTCACGCAAACTGCCTAAGTGCTATTAACACTAAAGCTACGAAGACCTGAATTTTGGAACCCACACCAGTACTTTCCCTGTTAGAACATAAAACAAAACTTCTACCCCGCTTCTGTAGAACCCATCTGAGAATGCCAAAGGCACTGGAATTACTAACTGGACAGTAGTTTACCGTTGGAGAGCAAAACAACTCAGCCCTGCATTTTTAAGTGGTGGATTAAACCCCTTCTCTTGAGATAATTTTTTGTGACCCCGGATCTCTTACATAGGGTCACATCTACAAAGCACTCAGCAACTTTTTTTTAACATTTTGAGAGAGAGGGAGCTTGCAGGTGCAAATGGGGGAGGGGCAGAATCTGGAGCAGGCTGCAGGCTCCGAGCTGTCAGCACAGAGCCTGACGTGGGGTCCGAATCCGAACCCTGAGATCATGACCTGAGTCGAAGTTGGACGCCCAACCAACTGAGCCACCCAGGCGCCCCCACCGAGCAACTTCTAGTGTATGTGTTTAATATTAAGTGGTAGTTAATTTATCGTTATCTAAGAATTCACAAATAGGCATTTCAAATTGCATCTTTCACTGTTCCCCAAAAGGTTGAAACAATGGCTTTTATGCTTCAGGTCGCTGGAGAGCAGAACTCCCATCGCTGGGAACTACTCCAACCACAAGGCAAAATATATGGAAGTCAGGCTTAACTTGATGAGACCCTAACATAAATCCCTTAACTTATGAACACTCCTTAAAAGAAAAGTGACTCCAAAGCACCTTCTTCGTGTTAACTTGAGACGCAAAGGGACACAATGTTTCACCCGACCCGCCAAAGCGGGGTTAAAAACATAACTAAGCATCTATGAAGTGCCAGCTACCCTGCGTGAATCCTCAAATTCTCTACATTTGTACCCAGCGCATAAAAAAGCGTGAAGTTCATCATATATACAAGAGACGCTCTGCAGGTCCAAATCACTTCCCCGGGTCACAAAGTGGCAGATTTGATAATGGAAGTAATTTCGGACTCCAGAAACCATTCTTTCACCAGATCCATTTTCCCCAGTAAGAAATCACCCAACACACGCTTTTGAAAATGATACTTGATGTAGGGAATAGTGATGCTTTCTTTAGAGTCTCCAAAAGCACCAACCTGCGCGCCACCTGCGGTTTGCTCAGCTCTGGTAGCTAAAATTTACAAACTAGAACCCCCCTCCCCAAAAAACCTAAGATTAAGTGGTAATTCACTAACTCCCCCCCCCCCCCCCCCCAAAGTCTATATGAGACACACAACTATTCGGGAATCCTTTCACCGGCTGCCCCGGCCTTAACAAAATACCTGCGGCAACCTGAACGCACTTTCCGTTTGTCCAAATGCGACTTGGGCCTAAAATCTGTAACAGCCGGGATAATTTCACAAGCACTAACGCCGAGGAGTCTGGGGTTCACATCCTGCGAGGCGACTAAGCGGGCATCCACTCTTTTCTCGGACCACGGGCCCGGGCTTTCACACACACACCCCGGGGCCTCCTTGGAGGTTAAAGCTCCTGACTTTAAGCCCGTTTTAAACCCATCCCAAACGACCTTAAGTCCCCGCCCAACTCATTTCAAGTTTAGCTTGCACATTAGGGGCCAAAACTCCACACTGGGTTCCAAAGGCCTGCCTGGGCCACGCGGTCCCACAAAGCCTGTCCAAAGGCCCAGAGTACGGAGTCTAAAGCCGCGGGGACCCAAGAAAAACCAACGATTCCCTAAACTGACCCGAGTCGCCTCCCCCCTGTATCTCGACTTCGCTTCTCTGGAGCCTCTCCCCCCGCAGGGCCCCGGCCTCGCGGTCCGGTCCTCAGCCCCCCGGCCCAGACCCGGCGCACGCCGCTCCCGGTCTGATTGAACATGGCTTCACCGCCCAGGCCGGTGGGCCCCGAACAGTCTAACCAGTCCCTTTAAGGCTTCAATGCACGGGCGGAGCGGTCACAGGGTCAGGACTCAGGTCTGGGGGACAAGCGGCACCGGGAGCCACGCGCAGGCCTTACCTGGAAGATGGCGGTTCCGGCCGAAAGGAAGGAGGCGGGGCTGCAGCGCGCGCCTTACAAGGGCCTACGGGCTGCCCGCGGCACTGCCTGAAAGAAACGCCAGCCGAAAGCCACTCTTCCGGGGAAAGGGATCTTCTCAGAGAACAACGGAACCCTTAGAATATTTTTCTTTTTTGTGAAAAAGAGGAAATAGACCTACACAAGCTTACACTTGGATCTTTCCAGACAGCCCGGAAAGGGGCCTTCAAGGACGTCAAACAGGGCGCCGACGTCCTACGCGTGCCGACGTTCGCCTTTACGTTGAGCTTACGCCGGAAGTGGGCGTGTATTGGCGTCTCCGGGCGCCGGGGAGAGGCTGGCCTGACGGAGTTTAAGCCTTTTGCGGGGCTCCTAGCAGTCGTATGTTTGTTTGCAGAAATGATTACGTGAGCACAGAGGGCAGATTACAATGAGGAAAGCATATTATCCAGTTTGTGTCTTTCAAAAGTTCTTTTTCCTCTATGAGTCACGGCATAACCACGTTCTTGCTGGTAGGTGCGTAAATGTTACATCCATTTTGGGAAGCACTTTGTCAGAATGAAGTAAAACCGCAAATTTTCAAATACTGTATCCTGGCATTCTGCTTTTAAGTTTGTATCTTACAGGACCTTTGACATCTAGGCAAGAATGCGTAACAGCACTGAGTAGAAGCAAAAGATTAGAAACCCCCCCCCCCCCCCGTGAGAACAAATACATGAATGGGATGCTCATATGAGAGAATATTATATGCCAGTAAATCAGTGCTAAACCCAGAAATATGAGGCCAGAAGAGGAAGATGTAGAAACTATACAGCATGACAATTTATATACATACGATCTTAAAACATGTAAAGCTACCGTATGTTGCTTAGGTATATATGCATATGTGTTGGAAGTACTCAAGAAATAAAAGGGGGTAAAAATCGAACTTAGAATTTTTACGTCCAGTAGGAAAAGAACTGGAAAGTAGTACAAGAAAGGGTTTTGCGGGCGCCTGGGTGGCTCAGTGGGTTAAGCATCCGACTTGGCTCAGGTCACGATCTTGTGGTTAGTGGGTTCCAGGCCCCGCGTTGGGCTCTGTGCTGACCGCTCAGAGCCTGGAGCCTGCTTCGGATTCTGTGTCTCCCTCTCTCTCTCTCTCTGCTCCTCCCCCACTGATAACTCTGTCTCTCTCAGATTCTGTGTGTCTGTCTGTCTGTCCCTCACCCGCTCACACTTTCCCTCTCAATCTCTCTCAAAAATAAATAAGCATTAAAAAAAAAAAGGATTCGATAAAGACTGTCTCCTGATTCCTTAAGTTCTTGAGCAAGTGAGCTCAAGGCAAGAAACTACAGACAGAATGTATAAATTCAAAATTTTGAAGCCTATGCAGTTTTTAAAAATTACAAAGTCCAGATGCATCGGGGTTGTAAGTCAAATTTCAAAATCAATGGAATAACATTATTTAAATTCAAGCAGGTTAAGATTTTTGTTGCTTAGATTATTTTTAGAAAAAACATCATAAAAATAATACAATCATGAGAAAAGGATCAGACAAATTCCGTTATTGGGACATTCTACAAAATATCTGCCCAGCATTCCTCAAACTGTCAAGCTCGTAAAAAACAAGGGTAGTCTGAAAAACTGCCACAGCATAAGGAGACGTGATAATTACATGTGATGTGGTTTCCTGGATGGGATCCTAACAGAAAAATAATATTAGGTAAAAATTAAGGAAGTCTGAATAAACCGTGGCCTTCAGTTAACAACACTGTACAAAATTTGGGACACCTGGTGGCTTGGTTGAGCATCCGACTCTTGATTTTGGCTCAGGTCATGATCCCAGGGTCATGGGATCAAGCCCCATGTCTCTCTAAAATAAACAAAAAACCCTCCCCCCCAAAAACTCAACAATGTACAAAACTGGTCCACTACCTTCACTGTAACTATTATACCCTCCTTTGGTCTCTATATTCTTTATCCAGCTTCATTTTTAGTAGTTCATTGTTACAGTCACTCTATCTCAACTAACTCAAATCAGTCTTCCGTATCACTCTCCTAAAAAATGTACCACCTTGGATAAATGCAACCTGTTTTCTTCAACACATAGAGTGGTTTTGTTGTTGTTGTTTTGTTTTTAACGTTTATTTATTTTTGAGACAGAGAGAGACAGAGCATGAATGGGGGAGGGGCAGAGAGAGAGGGAGACACAGAATCGGAAGCAGGCTCTGATGGCCCAGAGCCCGACGGGGGGCTCGAACTCACGGACCGCGAGATCGTGACCTGAGCCGAAGTCGGACGCTCAACCGACTGAGCCACCCAGGCGCCCCATGTTGTTTTGTTTTTTAGAGAGAAAGAGGGCATGGTGAGCGAGGGGCAGAGAGGGGCAGGGAGAGAGAATCCCCCGCACTGAGAGTGTGGAGTGACAAGTGGAGCTTGAACTCACCCGATGTGGGACTCAAACTCATGAACCAGGAGATCGTGACCTGAGCCTAAGTCAGATGCTTAACTGAGAGATGCTTAACCCCGGTGGCTCATAGGGTGTTTTTTAAATTAAGATATGTTACATAAAAACCAAGATTTCTGGCTCCTCTTAAATCAGGGGATGTGACAACATAGGATTGACAGTGTTGGTGGCAGCAGTCCAGTGGCCACCCCCTTGAGACGGGATATAGATTCTTGAGTTTCATGTCCACTTAGCCTGCTTCAGGTTCACTTGTCTTGGCCCCTGTAGGCATTTGAGCCTTTAGCCTGTGCCACAAATTCATGGTCAACCGCTCTCAAGTGGTGCCTAACATCCCCACTGCAGTTCAGTTAATTTACGTACCTACTCTCTGTGAAGATTATTTCATGTTTTTTTCTTCAGTAACCAAATCTTCCGTCCCTTTCGAAACTTCACCCTTTTTCAGCTGACAGTTGCTTCATTTTTATCAATGTACAAACACGCTTTGGTCTTTCCCCTCTCCTTCCGGGCCCTACTTGACCTCATCTTCCCTTCTATGTTCTTCCATCAAGCTCCTTAGAAAAGAATCATGTGAAATTACTGTTTTTGTACATCAGAAACTGTCAGAGTTCAGCAATGTCCTATGATTTAACCTAATACGCGATCATTATGATCTCTTCCTTACATCCCATTCTGTTTCCAGTTTGATCTGACTTCTGCTCCAATCATGCTCTTCAGACTGCTTCCACGTTGCCAAAACCAAAAGATATTCTATGTTCATGGTTTTCTTAATCTCTGACAAGCTTTGGCCGCTCCCTCCTTGAAACACTACCCTTTCTGACCAATCCACCGCCTGCTTTGCTGGTTTTCTTTTTCTTCCTGTCCTCTAAAAGACTTCTTCAAGACGTGGAACTGGTTCCCTTCTCTTCTCTTTCTACACCCTCTTCTTGGGGAAATCCACGTATACCTATAATTTTAAATTTCGTCTCTATCCTGCTTACTACCACATTTATTTTTTTAAATTCAAGACTCTCCTCAAAACTATTCAGCCTGACATCTCTTCTTGGATACATTTTGGCATCTCAAAGTTAATGTGTCCAAAATAAAACTTACCTTTCCATCCCTAAACCTGTTTTCAGTGCAGTATTTCCCATGTCAGTAAGTGGCATAAGCCAGAAACCTCAGTTTCATTTTTAAGTTTTCCTCCCCCCACCGTATCCCATCCGTCAGCATATTTTTTTCCAGTAATACCTGTAAAATATATCTCCGGATGGCCTACCTCCTCCCATCTCCACCACCACCACTGGAATCTCTCCCCCAGACTAGCAATGGCCCCATTAAGGTCACTTTTTTCTCTCTTGCTTCTGCTCTGTCCATTTTCTACATAGCAGCCAGAATGATCTTTTAGAAATGTAAACTCAATTGTGTCATAACCTTGCTTAAAGTCCTCCAAAGGCTTTCTGTTGCTCTTAGAATAAAATCTATACTCCTTACCTTGGTTTACAAGGTCCTGTATAAACCAGTTCTGGGTTATCTTCTCAGGGTCACTTGGTTTCCACCCCCCGGCTCATTTGTATCCTTCTGTGGTTCCCTAGCCCGGACCAGGGCTTTCTAGCCTCGGGTTTTATGCACACTCTTCCCCTTTGCCTTTCCCATGGCTCATTCTTTCTCATCTTTTTTGCTTCCTAAGCATTAGCATCTGCATAGTTAGTAATTTAGTAAGGTGTTTAAATTATAGGACAAATCCAGATGCTGTGACCAAAGTATTGGCAATTACCGTGCTTCTATTTGAGGTAACTCTTTAAAAATCTTTTTTAGAGATTTTAAAGATTTTTGTCATAGGAAAAAATATAATTGGAAGGCGGCAGTTGTTTTTTAGCATAGTCTTTTACGTCAGTCATCAGTTGGTCCAGGCTAAGTGTAAGCAAAATCATATTACTTTTAGCCTAAGAAAATCATAATTAAGAAGATAAAAATAATAGTACAACAAATCCAGAAATAATGTGTTCTTGGTGTGGCCCACCACTTTAGACTTTGTATATTGTTCTTGACTGTCTTGAATAATAAGTAATTGAACCCCAGTATAATGTACGTTTATGTGTGTATACACATATGGACACATAGGTATATATGTGTGTATACATCAGAGAGAGAGACTGAGAGATTTTTTTAAAATACATACACTAAAATGCACACATCTAAGTGTATACGTGGAAGGTTTTTTGACTAATTTTTATAACTTTACAACCAGTATTTACGACAAAGGTATAGACCATTGCCATCCCTGTGGAAAATTCCCTGATGGTCCTTTCCAGCTAACCCTCCTCCCCACCACAACCATCTGACATCCTGATTTCTACAATTATAGAGTAGTTTTGCCTATTCTGAAATTTCACATAAATGGCGCCCTACAGTCTGCACTCTTACTTATCTTCTTTTGTTCAGCTCAGTGTTTTCAAGATTGCATCACGTCATCTGGACCAATAGTGCAATTCCTTTTTCATTACTAAGTAGTATTCCGCTGTGTGAATATACTACAAATTATGTAGACATTCTTTTCTAGAGGGAAAGTGGGATGTTTGCAATTTTTTGATACTATGAATAAAACTGTCTAAACGTTTTGTGAATATGTTTTAATGTCTTTGGGGGGAAATACCTAGATTTAACGTTGCTTGACCGTAAGGTGGGTGTATCTCTAACTTCATAAAAAATTGTCAAACGGTTTCTCCAAGTGAACCCCATTTTATTTATTTAGCATATTCCTCCAAAGAATGTAAGGCATTTGTTTCTACTGCAGGCTTTTAAAATCGGTTTGTGTCACTAGCTCTGTCATACACATCTGAAAACCAAAGTGGTTTCCTGAGTCTCTAACAGTCAATTTGTCTCTACTTTGAGATCATTAACGTAAAGAACAAGAACAGCGTTGAAACTTGAAAAGAAATGTGCAGTAATTGAACGTGGAAAGAAGGAAAACTCGAAAGTCATTCAATATTTATTAGCGTCCAGATTAAGTCAGGTGCTGTGCTGAGTGATGAAACTATAAACATGAATAAAACATGAGCCTTGCCCTCAAGGACTCCACAGGGAGTTTGGTGGAAGAAAAAGGTGAGTGTGTTCCAATATTCTAAGTGCTCTAGGAGAGGACACTGAACACGAGCAGTGCAGGCATTATGTGGATGACACTGTGTGTGTGCGTTACAGGGGGGAGTGGATGAGAGACGAGCCCCCGGACGAGAAGGAAGCCTCACGGAGGAGGTTGGACTCGAGGAAACAGTAACGCTTTGACCATAGAACAAGTAGCAAGGGTATTTTAGGTAGAGGGTATTTTAACTTTTTTAAGTTTATTGGTCCTGAGAGGGGAGAGAGAGAGAGAGAGAGAGAGAGAGAGAGAATGCAAGTAGGGGAGGGGCAGAGAGAGAGGGAGAGAGAGAATCCCAAGCAGGCTCTGCCACCAGCACGGAGCCCGACCTGGGGCTTGAACTCACAAACCGCGAGACTAAGACCTGAGACGAAATCAAGAATTGGACGCTTAACAGACTGAGCCGCCCAGGTGCCCCAAGGCATTTTATCTTTTGTAAAGGCACAGTTGTTTTGAATAACAACTTTCAAAACTCGGGGAAATGAAGGTCATCCAACAGCTTTAGAAAATAAGGTCAACAAATGAACAGGAACTTGACTTATTAAAATGAGGGAAATTAATTGTGCACCAGGCTTGAATAAAAATACGAAACAAAACCCATAATTTTTGGTCATTAAGCTAAAGTCATAAGCTAAAGCTATGTCCATTTTCATGTTTTCTTCTGTGAAGGAATTTTAATAAAGTTCAGTGTATGTTTTGTTTTATTTTGGTTTTCAGAAGACACTGGCAGTTTAACTCCAGCAGGAAAAAATTTTCCAAGCTAGGAAGAAACCTGGATCCACCTTCTGTGTGAGGCTGTGGTTAGGAAGTCCATATGAGTCTCAGTCGACTTCTTTTGATTTGCCCTTTGTCTTGGTAGGTTGGCAGGAGAACAATTTCAAATGAGAACTGATTAGGAAATTCTGGGGTAGAAAGTATATAATGAGAATTCTTGTCTCCAGGGAAATGTCACTAATGATAACTGAAGTCATGGGAACTGAAATACTATGAATAATGGAAAAATGTATAGTGAAGAATAATTATGTAAAAAAATCATTTTTTCCCCATAAAAATTTTCATTTGAGATCCTGAGAAGCGAGGGGAAGGGGGAGGTGGAAATGAACAAGATAAAATCTATTTTTTAATCAAGGAGGCAAAGATTGCGCTCTTCCAGGATTTTTCTACCTGCAAACAGTGAAGCATTACCAGGCTTGTGACCATGTGATTGGACATTCTGATTGAGTCTCAGCCCTCTAACCCAGGTCTTCATTGTCTGTATCCAGATGTTTCTGTTCCCAAATCCTGCATTTGCTCCAGCTTCCAAAATACCTTCAACTACCTTAGACTTTAAGGCCAGTGCAACGTGAGGAAGAAGCTAGTCAAATATCAGAAGTGTTCAGACAGGAAGAGTGTTGCCGTGAGAGTA
The DNA here is from genome assembly GCF_023721935.1 of Panthera uncia. Classification (NCBI taxonomy): domain Eukaryota; kingdom Metazoa; phylum Chordata; class Mammalia; order Carnivora; family Felidae; genus Panthera; species Panthera uncia. The sequence goes on along the minus strand of NW_026057576.1, from coordinate 6,695,320 downwards.
GGAGAAGCCGTTGCAGTGATTTACGGAAGCCTAGTTACATTTAGACAGTCAAGTACAATTTGGAAAAGTGGGAAAAGATACGATGTAGAGTTTTGTAGTAGGTAGGAAACATCTAGTGGACCGTTGAACTTGTAATAAATTCCAGGAGTCTCCTCAGTTAGGGTCAACAGTCCTTGCTCGTAATGATTATGTTAGTTGTTTTGTTTTGTTTTTTTTCCTAGGTAATTCGATCACTTGGAGCTGTGCACATCTCTTCCTGGCAAACTTAGTAACAAAGGAAGAGGTTCATGCTCTGTTCCCACATACTTGCCTCATAATGATTTAGAAATGAGGGCTGACAAATTTCAAGTCTGTTGTTAGCTCGGATTGATTGATTGATTGATTGATTGATTATGGCTACCTGGACCTGAGTTGAGATGTTTCTGAGGCCAATTCCAGGCAAACTGAAAAGTAAAGATTATTAATGTCCGGTGGGGGCTTATTGGAAGGGGAGGGAAGACCTCTTATACCTTATTCTTCTCACTTCTGGCTTAGATAACTAGTATAAGAGAAGTAGTTTTACTGCTAGAGGAAAAGGTTTGCCCAGACTTGGAAACAGGTTAGATGGTAGTGTGGGGCATGGCTTATCATGGTGGGCAGTCTGCAAGAGGGTCCCTAAATCAAAGCTGGAAAGAAGGTATCTTTTTCCACTGTGGAGGAAAAACATGAGTTTTGGAGCCCGACAGACTAGATTCTATGTTCTGTCACTTCCTAAAGCCTGTTTCTTTAAAGTGGAAACACAGATACTTGTTGAAGAGAATCTTGGACTTATAAGCCCACCTGGGAAAATGAATGTAGAACATTTTTTCCATTTTGTACAGCACTGGCACCTGGGAGGCCCAAAGCATGTCCTCTCCCTTGCTCTCCTTTGGAGTCTGGTCTGTGGGCCCCTGGGTGTCTCTGGGACCTTTGTAATGGATGTGTGAGGTCAAAATTATTTTCAGAACAGTGTTAAGACATTATTTGCCTTTTTTACTGCATTGCCATTTCTCTGGTGATGCAAAAGCTATAATGGGAAAAACAACCTAGTGCTTTACCACGAATCAAGGCAGTGGCACTGGCCATTATTGTACTTTTCGCCACCATGCACTCTTAAGATAAAAATAAAACCAGTTCACTTAATAATAGGTGTGATGAGGGCAGTAAAACTCATTAATTTTATTTGATCTCCACATCTGAGTACACATCTTTTAAATAAACTGTGTGTGACAAAATGGGAACTGTGGATAAGACATTTGTGCTATATAATCAGTACAATGATTGTCTGGAGGAAAAGCACCTGTTCTGTTGTTTGAGTTGCAAGCTGAACTAACACCACCTTTCCCACTGAATACTATTTTTACTTGAAAGAACAGACAAACTAGGGTTATTCAGAGTTGAGTATTTGGCTGACATCTTCTGATGGGCTAAACCAGACTACTGCTACTTCAAGGGAAACAAGGGAGAAAATTTGAGCTTTTAAGTAAAAGTTACAGTTTGGAAAACTTGTATCCACCACCGGGAGCCTGACAGCTTCCTACAACTGAGATACTCTTCTGTTAAGATCATTGGTGATATGAACAAACGCAGTTTGTTTTATGTAGTTAAATGTTTCCACATTTGGATTATCTGCATAACTGAGTGAACCATATTTTCAAATGATCAGTACATAATGTTACAAAGTAAGAAATGGGAAAAGATCATGTGAAGTGTAAGATAGGCCAATGGAATTAAAAAACTTTTTTTTAATGTTTGTTTATTTCTGAGAGAGAGAGAGAGAGAGAGAGAGCGAGCACGAGCAGGGGAGGGGCAGAGAGAGAGGGAGGCACAGAATCCGAAGCAGGCTCCAGGCTCTGAGCTGTCAGCCCAGAGCCCGACGCAGGGCTCGAACTCATGAACTGCTGGATCATGACCTGAGCAGAAGTCGGAAGCTCAACCGACTGAGCCACCAGGCACTCCTACGTGGGCCAACAGAATTTAATGTACCAGTATGAAAATGTCACTGATACTACTTAGATTCCACGTTGCAACTACTCTTTTAAAAACAAATCTGTCACTGTGGAGTGTTGGTGTAGTACCAAATAAGATTAGCCACAATTACCTGAAAAAGTTATTAAAATACTGCTCCCTTTTCTAGCACACCTGTGTGAGACGGTTTTCTTCATATACTTCAACCAAATGCACATGGCAATAGAGTCAATGCAGAGGCAGATGAGTGTCCAGTTGTGTTCGACCGAGCTAGACCTTAAGGATGTCACAAAAAGGTGAGACAATGCCACACTTGTCACCAAATGGTGCAGCAAAAAAGAAATGCAGTGAAAAGGAATTTATTTTGGAAAATACAGTCACTTGTCATAAAAATATTTATGTGACCATGTATGAGGTTTCTATTATTATTTTTATAGAAGTTAATGAATATTTCTAGAAATTCTTTATTTTAATGTCTGATAAATATTGATAGATGAAAATCCACATAAATGAAAGTTCAGTGATTTTTTAAAAAATTTTTTTTTAACATTTATTTATTTTTGAGACAGAGACAGAGCATGAATGAGGGAGGGGCAGAGAGAGAGGGAGACACAGAATCGGAAGCAGGCTCCAGGCCCTGAGCCATCAGCCCAGAGCCCGACGCGGGGCTCGAACTCACGGACCGTGAGATCGTGGCCTGAGCCAAAGTCGGACGCTCAACCGACTGAGCCACCCAGGCACCCGAAAGTTCAGTGATTTTTAAGAGGTAAAGGAGTCCTGGGATCAAAAAGCTTATGAACACTGTCCTAGTCCCCTACTTCTGCTACCGCTGCATGTGCTCTGATCCCCAGAGAAGAGCCAGAGATGTCCCTGCAGATTCTGGAAGTAATCCCTATTTGTCGCAAACTTTTTTTTTTTTTAATTTTTTTTTAACATTTATTCATTTTTGAAAGGCACAGAGAGACAGAGCGTGGATGGGGGAGGGGCAGAGAGAGAGGGAGACACAGAAACAGAAGCAGGCTCCAGGCTCTGAGCTGTCAGCATAGAGCCCGACACGGGTCTCGAACTCACGGACCGTGAGATCATGACCTGAGCCGAAGTCGGATGCTTAACCGACTGAGCCACCTAGGTGCCCAGGTGCCCCTATTTGTCGCAAACTTTGACTGTTAACTATTAGGGTGAGTTCCACGTCAAAATATGCATGTTCCCAGGGTAATCTTGCCCCTGCAAAGTTACTCAGAAACATGGGCACGTGGGATTATTTTCCATTTTGCCCTGTGGATTCTGAACAAGCTTTGGTACAATTTTGCTGACTTGCCTTGAGCTGACAGTCTGCAATTGTTAATTTATCCTGTAACTAAACTGATTTTGCTTCACTGTTACCCTGTCATGTCCTTAGATTTCCAGTGCAACTGCTGATGAAGTCAAGCAGGTCAAATTTTGTGGGACAATCAGATAGGGGACTGGCACTCTGTTGTGCCTGTTAAAATTAAACTTGGAAACACTTTAAAAAGAAACCCACAAAAGTGTTCTCAAAACAGCCATTCTGGTTGTCAAATGAAATAGGGGAGCAATTAGGCCTCTGTCCTATGATAGATTCAAAATTTTCTGCTGACTGGCAGTGTCCTGTTTCTACCTCCGAACTATTCCGCAGGTACTTGGCTGTACTCCGACGGGATAAGAAGATTCTGCGGTTGAAAAATTTTAACTACAGTCCTTGCTGACAAAAGACTAAAACCTTTTTAGCCATTAGAAAAATTACTCTGGCTACAGTTTCATATATGCCCGGAATTATTGAAATAAACTCTTTTTTTTTTTTTTTTTTGGAAAACTGACAATAACTTTAACCATTATAATGAACCACAATGACATCAAAATATTTCTGCAAAATAATTGATACAAATGCTTTTAAAGGTCTTAGTGCTGGGATTTATATAAGCCAAAGCATAAAATTACATGAAGAACCTTCGTCAGATACCAGTTTCATGTTGCTAATTTGCACTCAGCTTTCATATTGTATAGATGCAATCCCAGTGCCATCTATTCAAACTACTTTTTAGATATCTGTGGTGCTTCAAGCTAGGTTTCGGTGGTCTTTGAAAGCTGGTTTATGTGCGTGAAATTGGACAAGATTGAATTGAAATCATTTGCTAGAATTCTACTTAATTTTACTTGATCTGAGAGAAGATACTTGAAACTGGGGAGAGGTAGTGGTCTGGTGACTTTCACACGGTGAATTTCAGAAAACTGTAAGCTTCGTAAAGGTAAGGACTTTGTCACTCTAGGCCTATCACTTTGTATCCAGTGCTTAGCATACCGTATATGGTAAAGGCTCAAAAATATTTGGAAACCGAGATGGAAAATACGGGGGAAAAGGGAGCAGCAAGCTGACCCCACTGAATCAGTGTTAATAGGGGTAATTTTAATAACATGAACGGAGTTTGAAGAAAATGATCATTCACAGTAGCAGCATCTTTTGTAACAGAATGATTTGATATTTAGGATCCATTTGAGATTGACAATTAATCCAACTTAGTCTGCTGCCCAGCTGACGGGTTTCCTCAAGCAGTGCTCAGGGCATTCGTTCATTCAGTCATTCATGGAGCATACATTCATTGGGCACCTACTACATGGCAGAATGCTAGAGATACAGGGGAATAAAACAGACAAAAATCCCTATCCTCTCGAAGTTTACATTCTAGTGGTGGAAAGACAGTAAATAGTACACTATTTACACTATCCTGTTACAATGTGTATATTCTGACAGATGGAGACAAGTGCCATAGAGAAAAAAAAATCAAGCAGGAAAGAGGAAATGAGATATCACAGTTTCAAATAGAGTGATCAGGGGGGCGCCAGGGTGGCTCAGTCGGTTAAGCTTCCGACTTCGGCTCAGGTCATGATCTCGCACTCCGTGGGTCCGAGCCCCACATCGGGCTCTGTGCTGACAGCTCAGAGCCTGGAGCCTGCTGCGGATTCTGTGTCTCCCTCTCTCTCTGCCTCTCCCCCACTCACGTTCTGTCTGTCTCTGTTTCTCAAAAATGAGTAAATGTTAAAAATAAAATAGAGTGATCAGGGACACCTGGGTGGCTCAGTAGGTTGAGCATCTGACTCTTGATTTCAGCTCAGATCATGATCCCAGGGTGAGTGTGGAGCCTGCTGAAGATTCTCTCTCCCTTCTTCTGGCCCACTTGCTCCCTCTCTGAAAGAAAGAAAGAAAGAAAGAAAGAAGAAAGGAAGGAAGAAAGAAGGAAAGAAAGAAAGAAGGAAGAAAGGAAAGAAAGAAAGAAATGTTATGTTATTGACATAAATTGACTTAGAATATTATATAGTTTCAGGTGGACAACATAATGATTCAGTATTTGTACATGTTGTGAAACGAGCACCCCAATAAGTCTAGTTAGCATCCATCACCATGTAGTTAAAAAGATTTTGAAACACAGGACACCGAACTGAGAAACTCCTATGATTGTATGTAGTACAAAGCACACCTTGCTGCACTTGACAGTTGACGGGACGCTGGGAGGGAAACAAGCCCGCAAATGCCAGAGCCTCACATTCGCTCACCCTCAGTAGTACGCGCTCCTTTCTCCGTTCTCATTCTCTGCACAAGCCAGAAATAAGACAACCGACAGAAATTATGGAGTCCTTCCGTTATAAAATTCTCTGTGGTGTGACCTATTTATTCATTAATCTTTTTTTTAATTTAAAAAATTTTTATTTTAAGAGGAAGAGAGCGAGCGAGCGAGAGAGAACATGAGCAGGGGAGGGGCAGAGAGAGAGGGAGACACAGAATCGGAAGCAGGCTGCAGGCTCCGAGCTGTCGGCACAGAGCCCGACGCCGGGCTTGAACCCACGAACCGTGAGATCATAATCTGAGCCCAAGTCAGATGCTCAACCGACGGAGCCACCCAGGCGCCCCTATTCATTAATCTTTACTAAGCATTTCATTATGTGCCTACTTGATACTGGGGCCCATTCCTGAAGAGGGGAACAAAGCCCGTGTCTTTTGGGAAATTATGAATTTTCCAGGGAGACAATACTGAACTAGTCATTGGGAGGTAATTTAAGAATTATTTTTATATGTGCCACGAAGGACCAGCTGAGACTGTGAGAACATCAAGGGTACGATCCTCATCTGGGAGATCAGGGAAGACTTGCTGGAGTAGGTGACAGTATCGGCACATGTACTCAACACGTTTTGATTTGTGTTGATTTATATGATTATATCTGTACCCTTGAGACGTATACGTTTCACCATAGGATACAAAAGTGAGTAATCATTTTGGCTCAGTAGGGTATGGTCTAGGAAAAAGACTCACAAATTTCTGTGGCTACATAGATTTTTGAGAAGAATTATTAACTGAATTTTTCAGTTTAATAATGTTGTTCTAGCTTGTCAGTTGTTTTTTATTGTTTGTTGGTATGTTTAACAAGTCATAAAATGTATACACATTCCTGTCTCTTGTGTGTGTGTGTGGAGGTGTATTTGATCATGTTTAGAATAAAACACAGAACCACAAACTAGATTTTCCGGTTCAACAGCAAACACATTATACTTTCTGAGGCGCTTTCTACAAAAAGTAGGTACAAAATAAAATTTTGCTCGATTTTTAAATGAACGTGTAATGTACAAAAGTAACAATCTGAAATTCTACGTCCTACATACATTGGTGAGCTCCTTGCCTTTTCTTTTCTTTTTTTTTTTAAGTTTTACAGATTTATGTATTAATATTTGACCTTGAAAACATACACAGAACTATAGCTTCTCAAGTCTTTTGAATTTGAGGTTGGATGGATTGGTTAGAGTGGTCTTTATAACTTTTATTTGGGAGTAGACTAAAGGTTTTACCTAATTCTCCCTATTGATATCCCCTAGGCCAGACCACACTTACTTACATGCTCTTTTGGCTGCAGGTGCTAGAATCCTTATTTATTTATTTATTTATTTACTTACTTACTTACTTACTTACTTATTTAAAAAGTTTATTTATTTTGAGAGAGGGAGAGGGAGAGAGAGTGCACTCACAAGTGGGGGAAAGGCAGAGAGAGAGAGAGAGAGAGAGCGCAAGAATCCCAAGCAGGCTCCACACTGTCAATGCAGAGCCTGATGTGGGGCTCAAACTCATGACCCATGAGATCATGACCTGAGCCAAAACCAAGAGCCAGATGCTTAACCCACTGAGACCCCCAGGTGCCCACAGAATCCCAATTCAAGTGAGGTTAGAAAAAAAAGTCAGGGTCCCAACAGTAAAGGATTGTTTGCTCCCCTTTTTCTGAGTATCAACCTCATTCTTCTCTCTCGTTGCAAGCATTCTTTCAACACATGAGAGAAACTTGACCTCTGATAGCTCCTGAGCTTTGCAGCTGACCAAGTTGGCCACCTGCAGAGAAACCACCTCAACTCTCTGGGCCCTAGGTCCAAGACCAGTGGGAAAACCCTCACTGGGCCACAAGATCTAGACACAGCAACTGTAATAGGAGGAGGAGAGATGTGTGTGTGACGTTGTGTCATAACTGGAGATCCTGAGAGAACAATTTGGATAGGATGATGGGAAATTGTTCTCAGAAGAAGGAGGCAATTCTGAGAAAAGAATTACATGTGAGCCTACCATGGTATTAATTGGAAAGAAGTATGAGAGAATGGGACTAAACGATGAATAAGGAACTAATGTTGGACATTTTATGTGAGGGAAAGGGAGAAAAGAAGGTCAGGAGATTTCCCTGAGAATGTAAGGAAACATGAGAAACTTTAGCCAAGACAAACTGGGACATAACCAAAACGTTGACAAATGTTACACCCCGTTTACTTTCAAACACTTCAGTAAAAAACAAATAGATGAAACAGAAATGGCAAGATGTTAATATTAAAACTGGGCAATGAGTATATAGATGTTTTCTAAGAAGTGGCTCTCGGGGTGCCTGGGAGGCTCAGTCTAAGCATCCGACTTTGGCTCAGGTCGTGATCTCACAGGTTCATGAGTTCGAGCCCCACATTGGGTTCTGTGCTGATGGCTCAGAGCCTGGAGCCTGCTTCCAAATCTGTGTCTCCCTCTCTCTCTGCCCCTCCCCCACTCGCATTCTGTCTCAGAAACAAATATTTAAAAAAATAAAGTTTTGTCTGTTAAGTCTGATATTTGGGCTTCCTCAAGAACTATTAATTTTTTTCTTCCTATGAATGGTTCTTTCTTTCACATGTGACTTTGTAATCTTTCATTGAAAACTTAATATTTTGAATATTATCATGTGTCAAACTTTGGAAATCACTTTTTCCCTCTCTCTCCATGACGTGTTGTTGCTGTTTGTTGTAGTTGTTGTTGCTTGTTTTTTAAATGGCTTTTCTGAACTAATTTTCAGAGTATATTCTTTGTCATGTGTGGTCACTTACGTTTCTGTTCCATTAGTTTACTAGTCAGCTAGTGGTCAGGCAGAGAGTTCTTTTAATCCCTGGAGTAAAAAAAAAAAAAAAGAAAAAAAAAGGCCCACTAAAAACTCTCTCCAGTCTTTTCGATGGGCTCTGTGTCGTGGCACTCCTCGATACTTGGCCGGGCCATTTACTTCCTGCTTGCATGGAGCTTGAAGGTCAGCCAATGAGAAGATCTTTGAATCTTCTCAGGTCTTTTCTGAGCATGTATCCAGCCCAGGCATGCATGGAGTCTTCTAGTTCTCTGGATTAAATGGGAGCTTCTCAAAGCCCTTATTCCCTGAAATATGCCCTTCTCCAGCCTCTTTCTTCCCAGTGTTTTGGCTTTTCTATCGCTTGCCCTAATTGTTATCCTTTGCCACAGATGGCAGCCGCTTATACATTTGCAAATGTCACCCAGGAAACTGCCTTGGAGCTGAGGCGTGTGAAACAAAGGCAAGTCCTTGAGCAGATCCTCCGGGGAGCTTCCGGGAGCTACTAAGGTCAAAACGTGGATCCACAGTTCTTTGAGGTAAGATGAGATTGGTTCTGGTCCCTCCGGTACCAGTAACCTGCACCAGGAAAATGGACTTCTGTCTTCCAGTCTGTAGCTGCGCTGGGGATGGTAACAAGGTAAGTCAAAATGCTCTCTTACCAAAATTCAGCCGGCTTTTTTTTTTTTTTTTCCAGTGAGCTTTATTCTGGTTGCTGAAAGTTTCTTTTACTAGATTCTAGGGTTCCGAAAAACGTCATCGTGACAATTCTTGCCGGCTTGTCCACTGCTTTTATGAAGGGATGAAGGTTTGGAGTTGTCGACTCTGCTGTTTTCAGAGACGTGTGTCCTGTGGAGAGAATGGGTGACACGGGTGTGGTATTCCCGATTCCAACAAAAGGACGGCATCCGGTCCAGATCCCTTCCGACTTACCTGGGAGTCTTGAGAGTTGGATGCCTGAGGAGATTCGTGGCCGAGCCCTGAAATCATCGACCTGCCCCTTCTGTGGGGTCTACTCTGAGGAACCCTATTCCATAACGTACGCACCTTCTGTCCGAGGTGCCTGGGCCCCTCGGTGATGCAGACTGACGAGGCTTTTCATCCACTCCCGGTGCTTTCAGTTCGCCCAGAATAAGTAGGGCCAGGAAAACCCGGTAGCAGGACGTTTGGCGGACCTTTTCAGAGAGTTGGACTCTGGAGTCGAGCCCTGAGCACGGGCCTTAGGCCGGCGGGTTTCTGTGTGACCGTGACAGAAGACCGGAAAAGACTCATCTCTTCCTTTTACCTGCACTGTTTTGAAGACCTCTGCTTGACATCTTGCCAACAACGTATGCTTCCCCTGCCTTCAGCATTTGGCGAGAAAGCACCAGACGGGCTATTCATTTCTCGCCAGCATCTGGACGTTCCTCAGATACGCAAGATCCGGATCAACACGGCCCTTGGGAGGGTGGCTGAGGCGAAGGTGCTCACGCCTGCGCTAAGCCCGCGCTGCCGTAGGCTCGGATTTTATGTGAATGTGAACTTGGGTTCACTAACCACCACCGACTGTCTCACATCCTCCGAGACATGTGAGGTGTCAGAAGGGTATGTCTGCTCGAGTCTGGTAGAGACTCCTGAGACATTCCTCTCCGCCGCTGGCGTCCTGGCTTCTCCACTTCACTTCTGGCCGCAACGATTAGAAGATGGAAATGGGAGGGAGGTAGAAATGGGATATAGGTGTTTGCTTGGCATCTGCCCATTGTCAAGGAACATTCCCTGTGTCTTCAGAGCTCAGATGTAGTGTTGGGAGCCTCACAGGAGGATGTGAAGTTGTGTTATCCGAACCCAGGACTGTTCTCCACATGCAAAGTTACAGAAGGTGAGCATCTTCCTGGCTTGACCTAAAAGTCAACTCATTTTTTGATGCCTCTGATGGTTTCCATCTCTTCACATTTAAAAAAATGTGTCTACCTCAGGGCCTTTGCATCAACCCTGTATTCTAGGATTCTAGGGGTAAGAATGTGAAGATCTGTCCCAAGGGAGCCACAGATATTCCACTTTGGCCACAGTCACCCCAAGAAGACATGTAAACTCTGTCCAAAGTAAAGAGCAAATGGAAGAAAACTGTTGACTCCTATAGGCCCAAGATCTTTTGTCATTACAGGTGTTTATAAAGTTGAGAATACTGGGTTTTTTTTTCTCCTGATAAGGAAGGCTTGTGATAAAAATTGCTAAAAGAAGTCATTAACTTAATTTTTTAATGTTTATTTTTTTATAGAGAGAGAGAGCAGGGGAGGGGCAGAGAGAGAGACGGAGACAGAGAATCCGAAGCAGGCTCCCGGCTCTGAGCTGTCAGCACAGAGCCTGATGCGGGGCTTGAACCCACAAACTGTGAGATCATGACCTGAGCTGAAGTCGGACGCCCAACCGATTGAGCCACCCAGGCGCCCCAAGAAGTCACTAATTTAATGACTGGCTTACCTCCAACTGCTAGGTTTTGCTTAGGTTGAGCCACAACAAACCAAAGAGGTAGCATTACAAGTGTCCTTTTGCTTCCTCTTACATGTTTCTGAGAGGACGGAGCCGTGAATTGCTGCTTTAGAAGGAAACCAAGAGCTAGCCTGTGGACAGTATCCAGGAGGAATCTGTGTAAAATGCCAACGAAAATACTCCTAGTCAAAACATGAGGTGTGTGGGTGAGCTGCGAACAAAGAAGACGTCATCACATTGAAGGCTTAACGTGCCAAGCGAGAAAGATGACCGATAGGCAGATGAAGCACCCAACTGCACAAGCTAAAGGCGGACTCCGAAACAGAAGGCTTTCAAAGGGAAAGTATTTGCAAAGACAAGAAGGAAGTCAGATTTCAGAAAGATCTGCTCCCCCAGTGGAGAACCTGGTAAGCATTTGGTTCAAGAAACCATAAAGTTATCAAGGTTCCCAAGTTTATATCCGTGTGTTAATGCTGGCAACAGACAACTTCCTTACGTGACGTTATAGTCACAAAGACCAAGTCATAGTCTCAGATGCCAACATAACAAGATCAGGAGCGGAATTGCTTTTGTTTGGAAACCAGGTTTATGGGATCTTCAATATTTTAAGAGCTTGGAGACCCAAGCCAGTTAGGGTGGTCCTGTTATTTTAAATTTCGCTCAGAATGCAAAGTGCTTTACTTTTTTCCTTATTGCCGTCTCTGAAGTGCTCAGTCGTGTTGGGAGTAGAGTCATGTATCAGTGTTGGCTTCCTGCTTCCCTGTTTTGGTCAAGTTCCTGCCATTAAGATGTGGATTTGATAGCAGGGTAGGCTTGTGGTGGTGGTGGTGATTGTTGTTTTTAAATTCAGCATCATTAATTGTTTTTGTGTGTGTTCTTTGACTTATTTATACGGGAGTAACTAGAGTTGTTTTCATAGAAGATCCTTTTAACGGTTATCAAAAATGCAGTCACATCCTATGGAGGTCTAAAACTATGCTTTTTGGGGGGATTTTGTTCAGCCCATAGCCTTATAATTGCCTTTTACGTTCAGAAGTATTTTACTTCCTTTATCAGATCTGTTGGGATCGAGAACTGAGAAATTAATCTACTCTACCAGGTCACCCTGAAGTAACTATGACTGTAAGGGTCCCCATGTTAGACTGTTCCTGGCCTGCAAGTGACAACCTCAAAATATGTATAAGGGGAGGATCTCATAAGCCATAGAGCAGACACCAGGCAACTTTTCCTTGGAGGAATTTACGGATACCTTTTCCACATGTGAATCAGCCCTGAAGAGTGGGTTTTTGATGGGATGTCTAGGTGGCTCAGTTGGTTAAGTGTCTGACTTTGGCTCAGGTCATGAACTAATGGTTTGTGAGTTTGAGCCCCACGTCAGGCTCTGTGCTGACAGCTCAGAGCCCGGAGCCTGCTTCGGATTCTGTGTCTCCCTCTCTCTCTCTCTGCTTCTCCCCCACTCATACTCTGTCTCTCTCTCTCTCAAAAATAAATAAACATTTTAAAAAAAAGGTGGCCTTTTGATACTTAATTCCAGAATAATTAAACATGTAAATGTGTAAAGGTAAGACCTTTAAACATTTAGAAATAGAAGACTATCTTATCTTTGTGTAAGGAAAAAGTGCTTAAGACACAAAAAGCTCAAATCAGAAAGATTGATGTATCTGCCTATGTTATAAATTTTTAACGTTTGTTTATTTTTTCGGGAAAGAGAGACAGAATGTGAGCAGAGGAGAGGCAGACAGAGAGGGAGACACAGAATCTGAAGCAGTCTCCAGGCTCTGTGCTGCCAGCACAGAGCCTGATGCAGGGCTCAAACCCACAAAGGATGGGATCATGACCTGGGCTGAAGTCGGAGGCTTAACCGACTGAGCCACCCAGGTGCCCCTACATCTGCCTATATTATAGTTAAGAACTTCTGGTCATCAAGCGATGCCAACAAGGAAGGGCAAAAACAGTCTACAAACTGGGAGAAGATATCTGCAACACCTGTAGCTGGCAAAGAAGATAGTATTCAGATTAATACTCTGAAACAAACAGAAAAAGACAAACAACCAATGGAAAAACCATCCAAACATGTTTCACAGGAAGACGAAACACAAAAGGAGAATAAACATGAAAAATTGCTCAACTTCTTTAAGAGAGACAGGGAGGGGCAGAGAGAAAGGGAGAGAGAGAATCTCAAGCAGGTTCTACACTGGCAGCTCAGAGCCTGATGTGGGGCTTGATCCCTTGAACCGAGAGATCATGACCTGAGCCGAAATCAAGAGTGGGACGGTTAACTGACTGAGCCACCCAGGCGCCCTAGGTGTCTGACTATTGATTATGACTCAAGTCATGATCTCACAGGGTTTGGGGCTCCTGAGTTTAAGCCCCGCATTGGGCTCTGTGCTGACAGCATGGAGCCTGCTTGGGATTCTCTCTCTGCTCCTCCCTCACTCGTGCACACACACTCTCTCTCTCAAAATAAACAAACTTAAAAAAACACTATAACAAGATAACACAAAATCTACTAAAGTGGCTAAAATTAAGAAGTCATAATCACAAGTCTCAGAGATGAATAGAAGCTCTACCATACTGCTGGTGGGATGATAAATATACACGAGCACTTCCATAAATACTACACAATTTGGTAATATCTTGGTAGTTGAACATTCACATACCCTGAAACCCAGCAGTTTCGCCTGTGTGTATACCATCATGACTTTTGCACGTGTGCCTAGGGAGACATCCATAAGGACATTCCACAGCAAGAGTAAAACTTCACATTTCTACCTTGCTTTCTGAAAGCATTCGATAAATGCCGAGGTCTGCATCTCTGCCCCAGAGCTGAAGTCACCTAGAAAGCTCATTCTGCATAATTCCTTGAGGAAGTGCTTAAGATTGAACAAAGGAAATGTTCATAAAACTACTCATTCTTTTTTTATTCCAGATAATTTTAAATACCATCTGACTAGCATGTCACCTCCAATGAAATATCAACTGAAAATAGGTGTTTCTTCTTCCTTTCTAGACTATTTAATATTGTTCTCCTGTGCCATTGTCTAGTTCCAAAAGCAGCAGCTTAGTGTGAAATTTGTGGGAAGGATGCTATTCAGAGTTTAATTTCATTATGCAGTAACCCAGTGAAAATCCAGTAGAAAGAATGTAGATATTTCTAGAAGATGCTAAAAACTATTCGAAAAATGAGGAATGCATAGACGTAATTTCTCTAAAATAGAGCATTCAATCATTAGAGTTGGAAATTGAATAAATGAAAGGATGATTGAATGAATGGTTGATTCAAAATGCATCATTAGTAAATGGGAAGAATAGATTATGTCGCTTGGTCCTAAAAATATTCCTCTAAGGAATCATTAGGATTATATGGGAGACTTTAAAAAAATAATACCCAAGCCCCAGTTAAATTGAATCACAATCTCTAAAGTTCTTAGCCATTACTATTTCTTAAAAGGACTTAGCCATTAGTATTTTGTAGAAGTTCCCAGGTAATTCTAAACGATAACAGCTTTGTGAACCACAGAGCCATCGCCTGTACTCCAAGTGGGGTCCAAAGACAACATCATTGGGATGTTGTTAGAATTTGGAATCTTGGCCCTAGCCCAGACATACTGAATCAGAGTCTACAGTTTGACCAAGTCCCCAGGTGATGGCTAACATAAAGTTTGAGAAGCTCTGGGTCATCAGAATTGCTTTCCTTTCTGCATGCCATTTTGCTACATCTTCGATCAAGAGGTTGGGGAAAGACTGGGGAAAGGTCTTTCTTTTTAAGATTCTTGTTCCCACTTTAATCTGGAGGCAACTCACATCATCATTTTGATAAATCTGATCATAAAGAAATAATCAGATAAACAAGTACATGAAAAGTGCTCAGCATCACTCGTCATCAGATAAATGCAATCAAACCCAAAATGAAATATCACCTTACACCAGTCGGAATAGCGAGTATCGAAAAGACAAGAAATAACAAGTATTGGCAAGAATGTGGAGAAAAGGTAACCCTCGTGCACTGTTGGTGGGAGTATAAATTGGTGCAGCCACTGTGGAAAACGGTATGGAGGTTCCTCAAAAAAAAAAAAAAGAAAAGAAAAGAAAAAAGAAATACCATATGATGCATCAATTTCACTTCTGAGTATTTATTTGAAGGAAATGAAACCCTAACTCGAAAAATATGTGCACCCCATGTTCAATGTGTCATTATTTATAACAACCAAGACATAAAACAGCCTAAGTGTCCATCAATGGATGAATGGATAAAGAAAACATATTATATAGAATTCAGCAAAACACAGAAGAAAATCCTGTCATCTGTGACAACATGGATGGATCTTGAGGGCATTATGCTAAGTGAAATAAGCCAGACATAGAAAGACAAATGGTATATGACCTCACTTACATGTAGAATCTAAAAAAACAAAAACAAAAACAAACTCACAGTTAACAAAGAACGGATTGGTGGTTGCCAGAGGTAGGGGGTAGGGGGTGGGAGAAACGGGGGTAGGAGGTCAAAAGATACACACTTCCAATTATAAAGTAGATAAGTCCTGGGGATGTAATGCACAGTATGGTGACGACAGTCAACAATACTGTATTTGAAAGTTCCCAAGAGAGTAAATCTTAAATCATGTATTTGAAAGTTCTTAAGAGAGTAAATCTTAAAAGTTCCCATCACAAGAAAAAAAAATTGTAACTATGTGTGGTGATAGACATTAACTAGATTTCTTATGGCAAATCTCTATATTGTAAACCCGAGGCTAATGTAATGTCAACTGTATCTCACTTTTAAAAAAATAAACAAATAATCGACATTCCACCTCCCAGTGGGAAAAGTCAGAATCTCCAATCTTACCTTGAGCAAAAGTGTGAGGTAGCAATCATCCTGTCCATCTGTTCCAACATCCTCACCCCCATCCCAGGATGATTTTCCTTTGAACCCCACCTCAAGCCTCAATGCTTCATATTTTTACACTGACTCTTAAAGATAAAAAAATTTTATTATAGAAAACTTCAAACATACATAAAATAGTCCAGTATAGTGAACCATCATATACTATTGACCCAGCCAGCATCAATAATTACCAACTCATGGCTAATCTTGTTTCATCAATGTCAGCACCCACTTCCTACTCTTCTAGACTGTTGTGAAGAAAATCCAATCATTAGCTCATTTCATCTATAAATATTTCAATGTGCGTCTCTAAAGGACGTAACCCAAATACCATTAGGACACTTAAAAAAATTAACAACAATCCCTTAATACCGTCAGTATTCAGTTACTGATCACATTTCTCCAATTGTCTTATAGTTTTTTTTATATGTTGAAACCCTAGCCCTCAGTGTTTCTGTATTTAGAGAGATAGCCATAAGGAGGAAATAAGGTTACGTGAGGCCATAAGAGTGGGGCTCTAAACCAGCAGGGCTGTTCTCCTTATAAAAAGAGGAAGATTCTGTGTCAATTATATCATAATAAAGCTGGGGGAAAGGTTATACAGAAATACAGAAATAAACGAAGAAACAAATAAATGGAATGATGGAAAAACCAGAAGAGGAAGAGACATCAGAGAGCTCTTTCTACTTGCACGCGCTGAAGAAAAAACCATGTGAGGACATGAAAAAAGGCAGCCTTCTACAGGAAGAGAAGTCTCACCAGAAACCAACCCTGATGGCAACTTGATCTTGGACTTTTCAGCTTTCACAACTGTGAAAAAGTAAAATGTCTATTGTTTAAGCCCCCCAGTCTGGAATTTTATTACGGCAGCCTGAGATGACTAATACAATTATTGACAGACTCTTTTCACAGCAGATGCTGCGGTGGGCATTTACATGCGATATACCTATCTCTATGCTCCACGCACATTCCGAAAATCCATCCACAAACCTCTGCCCCAGCCATCTCACCAAACAGGCAATTTATTTTTTCCAACTCCCTGAACAATCTGGCGAACCTGTTAACCACGGCCCAGGAATCAGATGGGTCATTCCTCAGACTACCTTTCCTTCCGTACAGAGTAAACCAGGTGTAATACCTGAAGCTCTGCCCACTGGGAAGGTTGCTTTTCACTCTTTTCTATCAGGCCATCCCTGAATGGGACTAGAGTTGGGCAACTTATCACTTCTGTGTGGTTGCATCATACCATGTACATCCATTAATACATGTGGCCCCCACTTCTTCATCCTCTATAAGTGGCTACAGGGAACTCCCCATAAGGCCATTGATGTGTGTTGAGAGAGGGGCAGCGCAGCAGTAGGAAGAGGCACCACGGGAGCCTAAACCACCTGGCCCGGAAGTCTGTGGTTTCCAGATCTGCTTGGAGATTGGTCTCACATATATCATTTATACTTTACGATGAATCCTGCTGAGTGTGCCCGGGGCACGGTGGGCAGTTTAACTCACATAGTCATTTGTGACCCAGGGTCAGATATTCAGTCTCTATTGGGAACCTCAGGCAGTCCAGGACCGGCTTTTCAAGTGAAAATAGTTGTCAGCAGTTGACTTCACTTGGGTCTTAGTGGGTCTTGACAGGGGCTCCCTACAGCATCCCTGCTCACCACAGATTCTTCCATGCTATTGGATGTGTGGGTCAGACTGCTTGTAAGGAAGCCTGGACTTGTTGCAGAACCTCTTCATACCCTGTGCCCACTCACAACTGGTGGCGTTGTAAGCTACCCAATAATTAGGTCAGAGCAGCACATGAAACTCTGGTTTAAGTTGCCTCTAAAATCCAAAGAAAGCCAAGAAGCATTGTATCTCCTGTGTAGTATTTGGAACACGGTGCAACAATTGTGCCTTTACTTGTGGAACAACGTGGTACCCCAGTGCTCCCCTATGAACCTCACTGATTCAGCAGCCCCTGGACTTCTGGGGGTTTATCTCCCAACTCCCTGGCATGCATGTGTTTTATCAGTGTGCCTAAGGTGCTTATCGCCTCCCACTTCTTGGATCCAATTAGTATAATGCCATCAGTGTAATGGACCAGTGTGATGTTTTGTAGAATATCAAGACAAACACATCCCTCTAGATTAAATTATGACAGCAGGATTTGATTTAGGCCCTGAAGCAAGACAGTTAAGATATAGTGCTGTCCCTGACATAGGAAGGCACACCACTTTTAATTATTTTTGCCGATAGAGAAGGGGAGTAGTGAAAGCATTTTCTAGGTCATTAGCTGCATACCAGGTGCCAGAAAGTGTTGCCTTTGGAGCAGCCAACTCACAGCAACGCTGCTGAGAGAGAGCCAGGATAATAAATATGCCAGCCACTCCCCAGTCTCCTGCTAGTGCCTCCGATTAGCCAAATCCAACTGAAATCCATCCCTATGGGTCAGCCTGGAGGACCCAAGGCAGAATGGAAAAGGTGGAGATGGGGTCTGGAATTGCACATGGCGACCATTCACCATACTGGTACATGATGTAGGGCACATTTGTATACGAAAGAATAAATGGACCCTGATCCAATGTTAAAGGAGGGTCCCTTGCTCAGACATAGAATTTAGGAGTCATGTCATTGGACAGGAAGCTCTCTGGATCACATTGATTGAAGTTACACTGCCAGGACACGATGTACTTTCTGACTATTTAATGTACAATGGAGACAGATCGTATGCACTCCTTAGTGCAGGATTTGAGGTTTTGAAAATTCTAGGGTCCTCTGCTGATTCATCATAGTTTCAACTGTATTGCTAATAATAATCGAGTTTTATCACAACCTAATCCTCCCCTTTTCAGCTCAGGCTGGGACACATTCTTCCTTTTAGAGCTTATCAGGAGGTACAGGGTATTAAAAAGATACTGGCATCTGTGGATGAACCTTGAGAGTATTATGCTGAGTGAAATAAGCCAGTCACAAAAAGACAAATACTGCACAATTCCGGTGATATGAGGTACCTAGGGTCGTCAAACTCCTAGAGACGGAAGTTAGAACGGTGGGTGCCAGGGCTAGAAGGAGGGAGAGTGGGGAGTTGTTTACTGGATAGAGTTTCAGTTCTGCAAGACGAAGAGTACTGCACATGAATGGTGGTAGTAGCCGCACCAGAGTGTGAACGTCCTTACTGCCACTGAACTGTAAGATTAAAAATGGTGAAGATGGTGAATTTCACATTATGTGTCTTTTACAATTTTTAAAAGCTAGAAAAGAAATTGGCACCTAATGTAGAAAAGCATGTAGCTCTTAGAGATATCCCAACTGATTAAAATTCCAGCATCACCACTTACTGGCGGTGCGATTTGGGCAAGTTACTTAACCGCATCGTCAATTTCCTTACTTCTCAACTGGTATCGATAATGCCTCTCTCACTGGATTACTGAGAGAATTCGGGAGATAATGTGCAGAAGCATCTCCAGCAGAAGCCATGTATAGGTGCTGGTTCCCTTTGCCATAATACCTGCCCATTCTTCAGATCTCAGCCGGGACATCCTTTCCTTTCCAGGCCTTTTCTTACCCGTAAATCTGGTTAGGGAATCCCTCCTGCAAGACTTACTGTGTTAATGCCAGATTGGTCCGTTTGACTGTACTTGCTTGCTTACTACTACTCACTGCTCAAGAACATAAACTCCATGTGAGAAGGGACTGTGTCTGCCTTCTTCCCAGTTGTAATCCCAGAGCTGAGCAGATCCCACTGAAATGGGAAAGGAGACAGAAAACCAGTGGAATGACAGTGGGAGCCTTGCAAACAAGAAAGCCCCATCCACAGACAAGATATTTTGAACTTTAGAGATGATAGAAAGTAGATGGGGGGTGTCTGGGTGGCTCAGTTGGTTATGCATCCAACCTTGGCTCAGGTCGTGATCTCGTGCAGTTGGTGAGTTCCCGCCCCACATTGGGCTCTCTACTGTGAGTGCAGAGCGTACTTCCGGTCCTCTGTCCGCCCCCTCTCTCTGCCCCTCCCCTGGCTAGTTTAGGGGTGCGCATGTGCTCTCTTTCTCAAAAATAAAACGTTAAAAAAAAAAAAAAAAAGGAAAGTAGATAGGATTATAGCAGAATAAAATGGTAACCCTAAGCCACCATGGAAGTGGTGGCTGTTTTGCCTGGCAGAACTCTGCAGAAATTCCAAGATACAGAGTCAGCAGGTTGGGAGAGGAGGGGTTATGGATTGAAGGACCATCTACAGGATGGCTCAATCAGCCCCTCCCCTCCATTAAATATCTGGAGTAGCACCATTTGCCCCAGGTGCACCCCTGTGCACCCCTCCGCCAACAGAGTAAAAGCTACCAGGGTGAGGGAAAATGGGGGGGGGGGTTGCTGTGGACTGAGGCAGACCAGGTGCTGAGAGACTCAGGGCCCCCACAGAAAGCCACAGGCAGGAGACTCCACTCTCGGGGGGAGATTCTTCCTTATTCTGGCAATTCTGAGAATCCTGTCTGTGGGGAGGACACACCCATTTACCCAGAGTCTTCCTGCTCTCCTCCTGGGCTGTTGGGGGTGGAGGGTGGCAGTGGGGTGAAGGAGAGGCCTTTGGGGTAAACAGGCCTTCCCATCTGCAAAGCAAACTCAGGTGTGTTGACCAGAGAAGCCAATATATCCCATCGTCTATCAGCCATGTCAATCAAAATCATGAGGCATTTGGAAGAAATTCATGCTGTGAAAGACCGATTTGCACAAACAGAACACGTTGTTTTAGAGAGTGGGAGACAGATAATGGCAAGAAATAGGACTTGAGAACACTTTCTAATCTAAGCTCCAAAAAGACATACTATCTATTGAGGAAAAAAATAGAAACAGATGGCCATGAAAAAAGAACACTCAGAAAGTGAAAAACTCTTGGAAATTAAAAGCAGGATCACTAAAATGAAAACTGAGAATAAAAGAACTGAATGAAGCAAACGATCGAACATGGATCTGGAAGAGATGGGCAGAAAGGTGCTCCAAATTATGGAGTCCTAACAAGGGAAGGTCAAACGTGGAGCCGACATCTATCCGTGAGGAGCTCCGGGAAGAGATGGTGGATGAGGAACAAGCTTTTAAAGACAGAGCAGTTGGGGCACCCGAGCGGCTCAGTCAGCTGAGCGTCTGATTTCAGCTCAGGTCATGATCTCACGGCTCATGAGTTCGAGCCCCGCTCATGAGCCCCGCGTCTGGCTCTGTGCCGACAACCCAGAACCTGGAGCCTGCTTTGGATTCTGTGTCTCCCTCTCTCTCTGCCCCTCCCCCACTCGCTCTGTCACTCTTTCAAAAATAAATAACGTTAAAAAAAAAAAAGACATAGCAGATAATTCCCCTGAGGTGGTAGAAAAACTGCAGTGTTGGGATTGAAAGAAACTTCTTGCCCACCTCCCATTCTGGGGAGGGCAGAGGGCGGTCTGAGTCAACATTTAGATGTATTCAGGGGAACATTCAGAATGCCAGCTTTATTTTTTTCAATGTTTATTTTATTTTGAAAGAGACAGAGACAGAGACAGAGAGAATGAATCCCAAGCAGGCACCAGCACTGTCAGCCCAGAGCCTGACCCAGGGCTTGATCTCCTGAAACATGAGATCATGACCTGAGCCAAAATCAAGACTCTGAAGGTTAACAGACTGAAACTGCCCCCCCCGCCCCCCACAGGCGCCCCTAGAATGCCAACTTAAAGAAAAATACTAAGATTCTGCAGAAAGGAAAGAAAATAAGTTTCGCAGGTGGAAATGAGTCCCACGCTGGCCCCAGACATATCTGAAGCAGTGTTGTCTGCTAGAAGGCAGTGAAGCAAAGACTCTGAATTGATAAGGAAAAATTATTTCAACCGAGAATTCCATATCCGGTCAAACAAGTAAGGCGAGGATAAAATAAAAACGGTAAACACCCACAAAGGTTATGTCTACACATACCCTTTCTGGAAAAAAAAAAAAAACTAAACTAATTAATTGAGGATGTATTCCTCCCAAGCTGAGAAGGAATCCAAGAAGAGGGAGACACAAATCCAGCTCAGGAAATCATTGAAAAGAAACCGCAGGGGGTCATTTGTGCCACTGGGCCTGCAAAGCTGTCATTTCAAATTAAAGGAGGGAGTAAACAGGCTCCGCAAAGAATTACTTTAAAAACAAAATAGATGTCATTACACACACCGAGTATTGAGGAACCTGGAAGTTGTCAACAATAAAATGAAGACATTTCGATAACTACTTACACACAGACACACACACACACACGGAGATAAGAAACTTCCCTTGAGGGAAACAAATGCTCTATAAGAAAATCGTGATCCGGGGGCACCTGCGTGGCTCAATCAGTTAAGTGCCAGACTTCGGCTCAGGTCACGATCTCGCAGTTCATGAGTTCGAGCCCCGCGTCAGGCTCTGTGCTGACAGCTCAGAGCCTGGAGCCTGCTTGGGATTCTGTGTCTCCCTCTCTCTCTGCCCCTCCCCTACTTGTGCTCTGTCTCTGTCTCTCTCAAAAAAAAAATAAACATTGCCTCCCCAAAAAAGAAAGCCATGATCCAAATAGGAAGCCAACCAAAACAGGACATGATTCTGACCCATATGTAGAATTTAGAAAACTTTCTATTCAATCATGACACGGGTGTAATGACATAGGCTACTTTTCATTTTCTGTGGGTCCAGTCCCATTACTTGCCTTCACAGCGAACTTGAATCAAGAGTGCAGAAGACTTGGTTAGGGTTCCAGCACAGAGTGAAAGTGTTAGAACAATGGCACACTCCGACAGAACAAGGGGGAGGGGACAGAGGTAGGAAGGGCCCCCCCCCCCATGCTGAGGGGCCTCATCTCCTGAGCAGCCACCAGGAGAGCTCAAAAGGGAAAGTAGTCACCCCTGGGGAGTGGGGGTTGGAGGGGGGAGAGGAGGAGGAAGGAGGTTTTGTGCCCCAGCCAGATTCTCAGCTCCCACTGCCTGTTTTGAGACCCAGGGCCCAGGTTCTGCCTCCCTCTGCTCTTCCTGTTCTTTTCTGTTTGTGCCCCCCCCTCCCCCCCTGCCGGAAGTGATTACCTTGTGTTTCAACCATGCGCCCCCTCCCCTTTCTTCTCTCCTTGTATATTTTGTTTGGCATCGCTTAATGTTTGCCGTGGGTGAAATGCATCTTCTGGTACCGTCTTGACTGGACTGCCATCACATTCCTGGTATAACTAAAAAAAAAGGTATCTGAAAACAGAAAAGCCATTCCTTTCTCCTCCTAGGATTATTCTGCAGCACACTGACATCTGCACAGTTGTTACTCTTTTGCACCCATGCGAAACCAGAGCTTAACTTTCAAGTCAACGTAGCGTTTGTTTTCTGAACTCGAAACCGTAGTATTCCATGAGGGAAACTGAGGCACAGGAAACGAAGCCAACTGTAGCTGTTCAAGTCGCCCGCCTGCCCCCTGCCTGTGCCCTGCCCCTCCAATCCCCAGTCCCTGCCCTCAAGAGGAGCACATCTCAGCCTTCAGAGAGTTCACTGTATAATCCCTGTCACCTGAAGTCACTTCTGCCTCCCTTTTCCTTCCTCAGTCCTTGGTGGAGGTGAACAGCTGGCCTTCCTCCTTGTCCTCCCCCCCCCCCCTTCTCCTTTGCGTCAGAACCCTTTCTGTAGCAGAACATCATTATGTAGTCACCTTCTAGCCATTTCTTTCTCTGTCTGACTCATTGCTGTTCCTGAAAGTCCGTTCTAGGTCTTATTGTTTGGAGCTGTGAGTCATTCTGGTGGCTTTTCTTTGAAATCCTCCCAAGAGCTTTCCTTCTCTTTTAAGCCAAGGAGAGCAGAATGGGAAGGATACTCTGGTGAGCATTTCTAGGAGGGCTGAGAACATAATCCTTTTTTATGAGTTTTAGGACCGAAGCATAAAATGCGGTAAGACAAACTGTTGACAATTGTGCCCTAGCAGATAAGCAAGCAAATACATAAATCTTAGGATTGCCTTTACTCTCTTGAATATCATCATTCTGTTTCTCTCTCAGAGTCAGTTTGTTACCTACCAGGCTGTGGTAAGGAACCCTGTTTTCCTCCCTAATGTCCATTCTTTCCTTTGTTGTACTAGAACCCCTAATTATTGGCTGGGCACAAGGCCACTCAGAGTAAAGACTACTTCCTAGCCTTCCTTTTTATTATTATTATTTTAACATGTATTCAATTTTGAGAGTCAGAGAGAGACAGAGGGTGAGTAGGGGAGGGCAGAGAGAGAGAGGGAGACAGAATCCAAAGCAGGCTCCAGGCTCTGAGCTGTCAGCACAGAGCCCGGCCGATGAGACGCTCGAGCCCACGAACTGCGAGATCATGACCTGAGCTGACGTTGGACGCTTAACCAACTGAGCCACCCAGGTGCCCCGTTCCTAGCCTTCCTTATAGTTGGATGTGATTCTGAGACCAAGTTCTGGCCAGTGGAGTGTTCGTGGAAGTGTTGGATGCAGCTTCTGGCAAATATTTCTAAAGGGTTAGGGCAGAACGGCCCCCCACCCCCCTTCTCCTTTCCACTGCTTGGACAAGGAGATCACGGCAGTCAAGCTACCTTCCAGAACCAAGAGGCGGCTCACTAAGGAGGTAGAAGCAGTGCAAGAAAAGGAACTTGGATCCAGCTAATGGTGAATCCATTAGACCAGCCCTGGGCTTTTCAGTAGAAAGTCCTACTTTCTGGCTTATTTTCTGCATGAGGGAAATTAATTTCTATTTTTCTAAACTGCTGGTTTGAATATCTATGCAGCAAATCCTAATCCTGACAGACTCAATAGCCCTGAGAATGCGTTTGTATATACTTCGTTTTGCTTTGTTTTACTCGCATAGGCTGATACAGATAGGAAATATCTAGTGGGTTATGCTTTTCCTTCCTCTGTGTGTGAATAGCTCAAGTATACCAAATGCTCCCTGTACACCAGTTATTTCTTATGCTTTGTCTCATTTAATCTTGACACAAAGCATATGATTCTTTTCATTTCCCATGAGAGTAAACTGCCACTCAGAAGTTAGGCAACCGTGTTCAAGGTCACACAGTGGGTAAATTACAGATCTGGAATCTGCATCTGGACAGTCTGGCCCCAGAGCCTACCCCCTCGGTACACCTTTTTAATGTGGATTCTGTTCCCCAAGGACCTACCAAAAAGTGTTCATCATAGCGATCATCCACTTAGTGCCTGCTACGAGCAGGCACTGTGCTGGTGCAGAAAGCACATTCTAGAAAGGCTGAACTGTACCGAACACGGGGGAAGCAGAGTCAGCGAAGCAGCCAGGGTCCTTTGCGGGTCCAGAACACCTTGCAGCTGTGCTGTTTGGTGCCATTTTCTTCTCTTTCCTCTGATGTGTTTTGAAATGGTGATTGATGAATTCCTTTTGAAGTTCAGTAATCCAGGACTCCTTTTTGTACTTTTCTCTAAATTCTTCTTCTAAATTGCTTCATCTGAATTTTCCCTTTGTTTTATGCTGAGAATTTTGGTATCATAAACATCTTATTCATCACATGCTTATAATAATTCTGGAAGATAGTTACTCCGAGGTACATCTTGTCTTAGTGACTGACATCCAACTCATTATCAAACAAGAGAATACGAGGTAGGGTAAAAATACAGTAATGTGGCAGGTATTAACCTGGAGGGACTCTATATGAGTTAAGCCACAAATAAAGTAAAATAAAAGATTCTTCAGTGTCACTTTTACAAGCAGACTAACATTTAAATAATTATCCCTTTGTAGAGTAGCAACCTTTGGAAAATTCAATACTCCGTACGCTCAGAAGACTCTATTGATTGGTGGTACACGAAAATAACTTATTTGTTCTCCTTACTCTGTAGCTATTCTCGAATAGGAGGCAACACTTCTCCACTTCCATTTTGAATAGTTAGGTGAATTTCGATTCACATTAAAGTATTTTTCCCTGCGGGGCGCCTGGGTGGCGCAGTCGGTTAAGCGTCCGACTTCAGCTCAGGTCACGATCTCGCGGTCCGTGAGTTCGAGCCCCGCGTGGGGCTCTGGGCTGACGGCTCGGAGCCTGGAGCCTGTTTCCGATTCTGCGTCTCCCTCTCTCTCTGCCCCTCCCCCGTTCATGCTCTGTCTCTCTCTGTCCCAAAAATAAATAAAAAACGTTGAAAAAAAAATTAAAAAAAAAAAAAGCATTTTTCCCTGTGAAGTTCTATCATAAAATTTTATGCACCTATATAATTGTTTAAAGATTTTGGCTCTATTGCGTTGGTGCAGACAAGATAAAATGATACTCTTTAGCTACTATATGATTTTTGATATGAACCTCGCTATCCTTTTAATTGAGTCTTATAGATGAAAACATGACCCAGAACTGAGTATAAACCCTGCACATTATAACTTTGAGCCAATATTGCAAATTGGATTCTCTGAGCCATTTTTTCCCCTGTTGATGCACCCTAATGAAACAAATAACACCAATCGCAAGATACAAGAACTACTTTTCATAGCAAAATTGGTTGTTGAAATCACAGGGCTGTGTACTAGCCCACTAGTTCTTTTTTTTTTTTTTTAATTTTTTTAAATATTTATTATTGAGAGACAGAGAGAGACAGAACACGAGCATGGGAGGGGCAGAGAGAGGGGGAGACACAGAATCCGAAGCAGGCTCCAGGCTCCGAGCCGTCAGCACAGAGCCCGACGCGGGGCTCGAAACCATAAACCGGGAGATCGTGACCTGAGCAGAAGTCGGACAGTTAACTGACTGAGCCACCCAGGCGCCCCACTAACCTACTAGTTCTTGAACATAGAAGCAATGTAATTACTGTAGTACCATGCAGTACTATTTAAAAAAAAAAAAAAAAAAAAAGGTTACTCTCTGGGCTGGGACCTGGTTTGCAGCAACTTGGTAAAACACGCCAAGATGTTAGGAATCATCGGTAAATAGAAGATCCCCCTCACCCTGTTATGGTGCCTCCCTCGGGAAAATGGTGAAGAAAAGTGAAAGAAGCCAGCGTGCCAAATACACTTGCTCCTTCTGTGGCAAAACCAAGTTGAAGGGATGAGCTGTGGGGTTGTGGTTCCCTCATGAAAACGGCAGCCCGTGGTGCCTGGACCCTCAACACCACTTCTGTCACCACTGTAAAGGCAGCCATCAAAAGACTGAAGGAATTGAGGGGAGCCTGGTTGGCTCAGTCAGTAGAGCATGCGACTCTTAATTTCAGGGTCATGAGTTCAAGCTCCATGTTGGACAACGGGGCCTACTGAAAATTAAAAATGTCGAAGACTGGGGCACCTGGGTGGCTCAGTCGGTTGAGTGTCTGACTCTTGATTTTGGCTCAAGTTATGACCTCAGGGTCACGGGATCGAGCTCCGTATCGGGCTCATGCTGAGCATGGAGACTGCTTACGCTTCTCTCCCTCTGCCCCTCTTGCACGCTATCTCTAAAATAAAACAATTTTCCAAAAGCAAAAGACTAAAGGAATTTCCAGACCAGTAGAATCTCCACCATTTGACACCCGGTTGGCCTATAGTAAATGTGTTCATTTATGTAACAACAACAACAAAAAGAAGAAATGGTTAAGCATAAATGCAATTTAAAATGAGATAGACTCAGTAGTTCTGCTCACAGAAAATAAAATAAAATGACATAAACTTCTCTAAAGCAAAAAATATGACATTCAAACCAAAGCCAACAACAAGATGTGTAGAAATAAATATTCAAGACAAAAATACAGGCAGCCTACAGAAATAACTTAAAAAGCCCTAGGATACCAATGGGCAGAGACTACAGATACATAATTCACAAAAGAGAAAATGCAAATTGCTAATAAACAAGTTACTCTCACAAAGAAATGCAAATGTGAAAGTACAGTGGTTTTAAATATCTCCTATTAGTAAATATTAAAAATAATACACTGTTGAATAAAAGTGGTGGGAGTGGACATCCTTGCTTTGTTCCTGATCCTGGGGGAAAAGCATGTGGCCTGTCGTTGTTAAGTATGATGCTAGCTGTACATTTTTCATAGATGCTCTTGACTACACCGAGAGCTTTTTTCTATTCCCAAATTCCTTTTTGTTCTCTGTGTTAACAATAACACCCCGTGTTGGCAATAGTCAACAAGATAGACCCAGTACGCTCTGCTGTGGGAGGGTAAGTTTGCACGCTCTCTAGAAATCAAGTTAGCAGTATGTATCAGGTGTTTTTAGGCCATATTTTATGTCAATACATTTATTTCTATGTGTCTGACTTAAGGAAGTAATCTGATTGGGGAGGGCATTCGGTTAAGCAGGCGACTCTTGATCTCCGCTCAGGTCATGATCTCACAGTTTCTGAGTCTGAGACCTGGTTAACACATTGGGCCCTGCATCGATGGCGTGGAGCCTGCTTGGGATTCTTTCTCTCCTTCTCTCTGCCCTTCACCCACTTGTGTTCTCTCTCTCTCTCTCTCTCTCAAAATAAATAAACAAACTTAAAAAAATTAACAAAAAGAAAGTAATCTGATATATGGGTAAAGATTGTTTGCAAACATATTCATTACGGAGTTATTCATAATTCATAATCGAAACTAACATCAGGTCAATATGAGGAGAATGTTTAAGATGAGAATAATATGCAACTATTCAACTTTAATTCACAAAGCCTCTTTAATGTCGTGGGGGAAATGCTGATAAATGAAAACAAGTTATAGTGAAGATCAGATGTGGCCCAGGAACTTGGTTTTGAGTCAAGGCAGTGAGGTGAATGGATACAAAGGGGGATAGGACTCTGAGATCCTGATCTGGGACATGATGTTGGGACCAGAGATGGGAGTAAAGACTCCAATTAGGGTCACAGATCAGAACTGTGGGTTTGGTGGGCAAAGGGCGAGAACAAAAGGTGGGGAAAAAAGAGAGTCATCTGTGAGGAAAGGCAGAACAAAGGCCACCCTGCTTAATATGGAAAACAAAACGTTTTCCTTGGGTAAGCCCACCCATCCTCAGCACCAGTGTGAAATCTAGTACTCCGAAGCAACCTTTTTCTTTTTTTTTTTTAATTTTTAAAAAAATGTTTATGTATTTTTGAAGGAGAGAGACACAGAGCATGAGTGGAGAAGGGGCAGAGAGAGAGAGGGAGACACAGAATCCGAAACAGGATCCAGGCTCCGAGCTGTCAGCACAGAGCCCCACGCGGGGCTCCACCCCACAAACCGCGAGATCATGACCTTAGCTGAAGTCGGACGCTTAACCGACTGAGCCACCCAGGCGCCCCAAAAGCAACCTTTTTCTACTCGCAGCAAAAAAATGACTGGAAAGAAACACAGCAAAATGTTAAGAACGATTTTTTTTAATGTTTATTTATTTTTGAGAGAGAGAGAAACAGAGCACAAGTGGGGAAGGCCAGAGAGAGAGGGAGACACAGAATCCGAAGCAGGCTCCAGACCCCGAGCTGTCAGCACAGAGCCTGACGAGGGGCTCAAACTCACGGACCGTGAGACCGTGACCTGAGCCAAAGTTGGGTGCTTAACCGATTGAGCCACCCAAGCTCCCCAAGAACGATTTTTGTCTGACTGGTGGATTATGGGGGATTCTAATTTTCTTCTTTATGTCTTTTTACGTTTTCAAAAATTTAGAGAAGAATTTTTCAGGATTTCTGACTGCGGAAAATCAGCTTTTTAATTCTGTGCACCACGTTCAGAAACGTACCCTAATGGAATGAGATAACTAAAAGATGGAAAAGACTTTGAGGTGTATCCACTTCATCTCCAGGCCAATTCTCATTTGCTTTTATACGTGGACTTTCCCCCGGAAGTGTCCTTTTTTTGTTTTTTTTTTTTTAAATTTTTTTTTTATTTTAAGTTTATTTATTTTTGAGACAGAGAGAGACAGAGCATGAACGGGGGAGGGGCAGAGAGAGAGGGAGACACAGAATTGGAAGCAGGCTCCAGGCTCTGAGCCATCAGCCCAGAGCCCGACGTGGGGCTCGAACTCACGGACCGCGAGATCGTGACCTGAGCTGAAGTCGGACGCTTAACCGACTGAGCCACCCAGGTGCCCCTTTTTAAAATTTTTTTAATGTTTATTTATTATTGAGAGACACACACACACACACACAGAGCATGAGCAGGGGAGGGGCAGGGAGAGAGGGAGACACAGAATCCGAAGCAGGCTCCAGGCTCTGAGCCATCAGCACAGAGCCCGACGCAGGGCTCCAGCTCACAAGCTGTGAGACCTGAGCCGAAGTCGGTAGGTAGCTCAACAAGCTGGGCCACCCAGGGGTCCCTGGAAGTGTCCTTAAAGCAGTGTAATCCCTTGTACCGAGTGAAGAATGTCTCAATAATACCTTTTCTTAAAACAGTTGGTTCAGGTTCAGCAGTCAGTGGGTGATTTTTTTTTTTTTTTGTGCATGTGTTTCTTTGTTTTTTTCTTAGTGCCCCTGATATACCCTTTCTTTTCGCCAACATAATGTTAGGCCAGACCAATTGCTAAAGAAGGAAGGAGAGAGCTGTTCTCCCTGAGGACTGAACTCAGGGCCTTCACATGGTGAGTTTGACACACTGTCAGCTGAGCTGAGTGTGTGTGTGTGTGTGTGTGTGTGTGTGTGTGTGTGTGTGTTGTAACTGTTCTTAACATATTCATTTACTCATTCATTATGTTCCCATTAGATGTTGAAGGTCTTACAAAAATGAAGGACTTCTCTCTACATGTCTTTGGTTCAGATTCCTTATGTGGTATATACTCTAGGGGCAGCTTAAATGAAGTAAAGCAAGAGTTTAAGAGGAGCAAGAGTATTTCTGCCTGAAGTGATCAGGGCCGACTTCGCACAGAACGCGACATTTGGACCTCACCTTTAAGTAAATGCGATTTCAGTAAGTAGAGAGAGGAGATGCCATAATCCTCTGTGGGGGCGGGATTTGTACTTATCTTGTTGACTGCTGGCTTCTCTAGCTACTAACTGGTCCCTGATGCCTGGTAGGTGTTGAACAGAGATTTATTTAATGACCATTTGCGTGCAGGGTGAAGAGAAGAGACACATAATCAAATTCTAGAGTCGTGGAAGCCAGGGTTTTGTTTTTTTCATACAAAAATTAGCCTACTTTTGCTGAAGGCTAAGCTGCATGAAGAGGAAAATTGGAAACTGAAATTGGAAAGTTCTGTATTGAATCCAGGTTCTAGTAGCCTAAGGAGTACTCAGTAGATAATTGTGACAACAGCTTGGAAATATTCATCTGGGGTGTTTTTTTAAAATCAGTGGGATAGATCAAAGTAAAGAAACCAATTATAAATCTATTAAAAGAGAATTGAGGAGACGTGGACACAGGCTGGATATTTGATAAGGTTAAGAAATTCTTGTTCATTTAAGTGTGATAGTAATATTTTGGTTATCTCTTAGAGAAACATAAGGAAATATTTACAGGTAAAATAATACGATGTCTGGGTTTGCTTCAAAATCATCCTGGGAGTTGTGGGGGGAGGGATACGGATAAACCAAGCATGTCATGTATTAATACCTGGTAAAATTGGGGGATGGCTAAGGAGCTTTCTGGGGTGATGGAAATGTTTTATATATTGATTGGGAGTGGCAGTGAAACAGGCACATACATTTGTCAAAACACATTGTGCACTTAAAGTTTATGCATTTTACTATATGTACATTTTATGTAGAAAAACTAGGTAATGGTTTAGGTGGGTTCATCTTACTATTCTGTCTACTTTCTAAAGTATGTTTGAACATTTCCTAAAACAAAGTAGAAAGAAAGAAAGAAAGAAAAGAAAAGAAAAGAAAAGGAAAAAGAAAAGAAAGAAAGAAAGGGGGGAAGAGAGGAAGAAACCTACTGCAATATTGGGAGCAGGAAAATTATTTAAATTGAAGTTGTGGTATGGCATAAAAGGGGATCAAGTGAGAGTGACACCTTTCAGGTTACAACAGATAACAGATCACTCGGATTGAGCGGGTTTTGCCTCATTGGAACACTGGTGCAGTATTGCAGAAAACGGCATGGGTGGCTTTGACCTAGGCGTTCAAAGGAAAAAGCACAGAAGGATTTTCATTCAGTATTTTCTGATTTAGTTTGCATGTTCTCCAACCGATTTCATTATCAACGTCATCAACGCGTCTACTTGATAGTCTCATCCGTAAACTTGTTACTCCATCATCTCATAAGGAAAAAAACAATTTGAAGAAATTTTCTTTGATGTGCCTTTGGTAGGATTGAGACTTTCTCAGACCATAATTATGGACCCAGGAGGGAAGGTACTTAGGGCTCTCCAGGCTGGGGCCTAATCCTAAAGAGATCTCTCTTGGAGCTAGTGTCCCTGGGTGCCTTGCTTCTATCAGAACTATGTCCACGGAATAGATAATATTGTCATTTTCATGCCTGTAGATCTATTTTTACTTTAATATTTGAATGGTAACAGTTTCCGTGGGTATGTTTTTTTCTACAGATTTGATATTATGATGACTAGAAACACCATTGATGCAAAAGTTGGAGCAGCAGGGGTCAAGGGAAGTTTTCATGACAAGGTTGACCGATCTTGACCGTGAACACAGATGAACAACAGGCTTTAAATGTCGTGTGTGCCAGGGGAGCCTTTCATCCAAGACTTCACAATAACATTCTGGATTATATTCAAATGAGATTAAACATACCGTCCCAGAGACACCCTGACAGGATTGAAGGGAGACATTACCGGAGGCAGCTGTGGCGTGGAAGTGAATCTCTCTGCCAGTCCCGCCCCGCACGGACACTGTTTACCTGAATCTGTTCTTTGCTTCTTCCCTTCTGACTGAATCCTTGTATCGGCCAGGGGGGCCCCCATCCCTCAGACAGCCCGGTGCGTCGAGGGAAGCTGACTCCCGCCCCCAGCTCCAGGGGTGAGCCTGCCTAGTTACAGCCAACCCCGTACTTATGCTCTCACCAGTAGATTGTTCAGAAACCCACTTGGTCTGTTTCCTCCGACTAAGTGTAAACTCTGCGAGAATGTGGATGTTCATCTGTCTTGCCAAAGAACCTAGAACGGTGCCTGGCACGTAGTTCTTAATAAACATTTCACGAATTCCTTTTCGCATTCCTCTTCAGCAAACTGTAAATGAACACCTACTACCTGTCCGGGACTCTTCTGGATGCAAAAGTACACAAGACTCAAGAAGTCTAGCAAGGAAGACAGACATATAAACAAGTCTCTAGTAATATACCATGGCTAACGCTGTCATGAATTACACATACAAGGCTGGAGGGGCACGGAAGGAGCAGCCGACTTCCTCCAGGGAACTCACACGAGGCTTCCCAGCGCTTCGAAGATGAGCAGAGATTTTCCAGGTGAAGAGTCAGACCGACTGCAGTGGGGCCGCGTCATCTGTTGACCAAACCAGGGCATTTGGAGAGTGAAAGGGAGGCTCCTAATAATTACACGGAATGACAGGTGTAAGCAGAGACCGTTCTGGGCAAACCAAGCCACGTGGTCAGTCCTGGAAGAAGGAGGAACGCGGGAGAAGGCGAGCATGGTGGAAACAGCCCGGGAAAGGCCAGCCCTCTGGCGCGTCGGAGTAAGGAGTGTGGTGCAGTCGGAGGACGGGCTGTGGCTGGAGCGAAGGGCGAGGGATACGGCGTGAGGGACCTGTTCTGGTGAGCCAAGAACTCCGACTGCATCCGGGACCTGGGGAGCTTTCTCAGCAGGAGAGCACCATGATCAGATGTGCATCTGGGGACGAGAGTTCTGCCGGGCGTGTAGAGAGAGAACCGGAGGGACACAGACTAAAGAGCAGCCAGACGGGAGGCTGGTGCCGTGGCTCACCAAGGGAGGATGGGCCCCTGATCTCAGGCAGCATGGAAGGGTGGGTTCAGAAGGAAGGACATACTCGAGGGAACGCTGCCGTGGAAAGAACTTGCATGGAGGGCCAGGGGGTGAGGAGCAGAAGAAACGGATGATGCTGAAGTTTCCAGACTGGGTGATGGCGGCTTTTGCTGTCCATTCCCATACAGGGTGACAAGCGGAAAATGACCTCAGCTGCTTGGCAGACGGAGAGTGGCCAGGGAGCAGATACAGGAAGCTGAATCGTGTAGGGGCCAAGTGCCAAGGCAAGAGGCCAATCCAAAAGCTGAGTCACTGTATCCAAGGGGTCAGCACGGGTGGAAAAGAAGGAGTCAACGTGCCTCCTGGGACCAGGGAGGTCCGTGAAGGAGAAGTATTGAAGCAGATGGGCAGGGAAGCAGGTACCCGAGGGCAGATCCGTGGAAGGACAGAGAAGACATGCCCCCCTACGGTTGGAGGAGTAGACCGGGCGGCAGAAGAGGTGAACCTGTAGGCAAGTCAACATGATAGGAGCGATCGGTGTGTTCGGTGCCCAGGGGAGGAAGGAACTCAGCATAGGTGAACAAATTGGCATGGTTTTGTCTACAAGCCCTCGGTGATTTAAAAAAATTTTTTATTAATGTTTTATTTATTTTTGACAGAGAAAGAGAGACAGAGCATGAGCGGGGGAGGGCAGAGAGAGAGGGAGACACAGAAGTCGAAGCAGCTCCAGGCTCTGAGCCCTCCGCACAGAGCCCGACGCGCGGCTGGAACCCACAAACCACAAGCTCCTGACCTGAGCTGAAGTCGGATGCTCAACCGACTGAGCCACCCGGGCGCCCGGAGAAGAAAACAATTTTAGGCTGTGCCTAGGAATTAAAAAAATATTGTCACATCAGGGCACCTGGGTGGCTCGGTCGGTTAAGTGTTCGACTTCGGTTCAGGTCATGATCTCCTGGTTCCTGAGTTCAAGACCCCCCTTTGGGGGTCCTGCTGTCAGCACAGAGCCTTCTAGACCCTCTGGCTCCCTCTCTCTCTCCTTCTCGCTCTCGAGAGTAAATAAACATTTACATGTAAAAACATATATGTTGTCGCGTCAATATATTGCTGAAGCTCTAAAAATCTTCAATCTATTTAATTTTTGGAATAGTTATACACTCGGTGATTCAATCCCCCAAAAGTATCCAAAAAATATATGCACAGGAAAAACTCCCGCTTCCATCTCGTCCCCCGACGCTCCTGCGTCCTCGACCCCGGGCCCGCGAACCGTCTCAGGTGCACCCGGCAGGAGTTCCTTTCTGCTAAATAGATTTCGGGAGCCTGGCGTCGGGGCCACGGCGCTCCGCTCGGCGAGCGTGGCAGGGTGGTCTTCAGAAAGAGGGAGCGGCGGTCGCGCCGGTCGCGCCCGGTTCTGTCAACCGACGGCGACGGCGGGCGGGAGCATCTCAGGAACCCCCCAGGCGGGGCGCCACGCGTCGCCAGGCGCCCCGGCCGACCGAGGCCGCGTGGCCAGGAGGCCCGGTGGGTGCTGAGGGGCAACGGCGACGGTCAAATCCCGGGGCGGGGCGGGGGGGGCGGGGCAAGCGGCCCCTGACGAGCTCCAGACGCGCGGGCGAACTCTGGCGAAGCGCGCGGAAAACGCCGCCCTGCAGAGTCGAGGGGGCGGACGCCTGACGCCGGGAGAAGCCGTCTCCGTGGGGGGGGGGGGGGGGGG
>NW_026057576.1:6605437-6650177 GCF_023721935.1 Panthera uncia | reverse complement strand
GGACGGCGGCGGGCGGGGAGCGCGGGGGCTCAGCTGCCCCCCGGGAAGCGGGGAGGCGCCCGGCGAGCCGGGGCGGCGCGAGGGTGGCCGGCGCGGGGGCGACCGTGCCGGACGTGGCGGGGCGCGGGCACCGGTCGTCAGCGCCCCCGGGCTCAACTGCTCAAGTCTTCCCGCGGCGCCGGGGCGGAGCGGCGAGGCGCACCCCGGGCTGTGGGCGCGCGGCCCCCGGCCGGGGTCGGAGGTGGAAGGACGCCTCTCCGTTTCCGTCGGGCGGCGCGCGGAGCGGGGAGGTGGCCCCGGGCGGGGGTGGGGGGGGGTCCGCGGGGCAGGAAGGCAGGGTCTCATTCCTGCCGGGAGAGGACGGAAGTCAAGTGCAGATTTCCTCCCCGCGCCTCTGGCGAGGCCGAGGCCCCCACCCGGTGCTTCAGGGGAAGGGGGTGTGTGTGAAGGTGGAAACTTTAAATAAGTGCTGTTGAAAATTTTCCTATTTTCTGCCCTTGCTGAGCAACGAGCTCTCCGTTTTCCAGCCATGTGTCCAGGTGGCAGTCTCGTCTTTGCGAATCCACGTTAATCTTGAAAACAGCTTAAGCTCTCCCGTCGATTGTTTACTTTAATAACACCAGACACATCTGTGTGTGGCTGGAAGTATTTCTGTACGGGCTCGTTGTTGGGGTTTCGTTGGGGGCTTTGAAATAGACTTTAAGGGACAAGTGCTAATGCCTGTTGCAAAGTCCCGAATGCATTAAAGCAAAACGTGGGGGCGTTTGAATCTTGTTTTTGTGATTGGCCGGAAGGGCCACAGTTTTCCACGCGATGGGGCAAATTCGTTACATTAGCTGCACATGAGCCACCATCTAGGGATCATAATTGGGAGCCCTCACGGAAAGAAAGTTACTCTTTGCAACGTGGGCCTAGTGATGGTGTTATTAAAGACTCCTGAAATCTTTCCTTCTGTTTTGTGTCTTGCGGGCCCTTTTCGTGCACCTGATCGCATACAGGAGCTCCCCAAGCAATCTTCGGCTTAAGAGTAGTACATTGTATATGCCTTTCTTTAAGGAGCGGCGAATCAGATTGGAAAGAGGCTTCAGAAGCAGAATCTATACTGCGCGCTGGGAAACAGCACAAAAAATGGCTGAAGTCAGGTGGGATTAAAATCGTACAGCATTAAATCATTGAAGAGTGAACCGTTGAAGAATCCATTTCCCCAAATGGATGTTTGTTCTTTCTCATAAATACACAGTTTAGGAAAGCAGTGATGTTAAAGGGACTAGATTAAAACGATTCCCCAGGATCTTTTGGATTCATTATTGTTAGGTGTGCCAATTATCTTGTTTCAGAAGGAATGTGATAATTAAGTCTTTGAAAGTGATAATCTTGCCAG
Organism: Panthera uncia; assembly: GCF_023721935.1. Classification (NCBI taxonomy): domain Eukaryota; kingdom Metazoa; phylum Chordata; class Mammalia; order Carnivora; family Felidae; genus Panthera; species Panthera uncia. Next base: position 6,648,796 of record NW_026057576.1, on the reverse strand, counting down.
ATTGCTGAGCTATACAGATTGTCTGGTCATAGTTCACTGTCAGAGGCTCTTGCTTCAGGAGCGATGTGTTTCCTTTTTACTGACCATTTGTTCACTCAAGTATATCAGATACATGCCTAGCGCCTGCTAAGTGCCAAGACTGGCTGAGTGCTGGGGGGGAACAGTCGTGATCAGGGCGGTCCCTGCTTTTCATAGTGTATATATTCTAGTTGAGGGACACAAACAATATTCAGGTTAACATAACAATAAATATATATGCTTTAATTAGATTAGGAGAATGAGGAAGAGGTTTGCCAAGTCAAACACTAAGTCATGCCATCTGACCCGAAGAATGTTAGACTCTTAAGCTCTTTCTAGGGCTTTCACTCAAGTGCATTTAAACATGTATTTGTGCGTCTTACTGGTGAGTAGGGAAATATCAGTGCCTGGTCAAATAAGATTATTCCAAAAACTAGTGTTAGAATTGGATGTGTCTGTCTTCATATTTGAATAAATGCTGATGCACTCCCAAAATAACTCTAAATATCTCAAAGTAATCTGTAATCTTTAAAAAAAATTTTTTTTTCTTAATGTTTATTTGTTTTTGAGAGAGAGAGAGAGAGAGAGAGAGAGAGAGAGCGAGCATGAGCAGGGGAGGGGCAGACCGAGAGGGAGACACAGAATCCGAAGCAGGCTCCAGACTCCATGCTGTCAGCAGAGAGCCCGACGTGGGGCTTGAACTCACGAACTGTGAAACCGTGACCCGAGCCAAAGTCGGACGCTCAGATGACTGAGCCGCTCAAGCACCCCACAGTAATCTGTAATCTCTTGAGGGAAGACTGCAACCCATCTTCTGAGAGTTACAAAATTGACAGTCAAGAAAAGCAAAGATATTTACCTTTATGCCTTTGTAGGTGCTGTTTTGCTAAGCTTCGAACACTCTCCTTTCACCTCTTGTCTGGTGAGGGCATACCTGTCTCTCAAGCTGGTAGCCTTATCCTAATCTAATCCTGCCCCTGTCCCTCCTCACCCTCTCTCCCCCTCGTATAATTTCACAGAATTTTTGTAATCTCAGTGGCATTAATCCTACTGTACTGAAAATTTTTCTGTTGTCTCTTTATTAGACTGTGAAGGCCTTGCGGGGAAGGACTCTCATTTATTTCTGCAGTTTGGTGTAGGGCTAACTTTTGCATACAGTAGAACAGCTTCCCAGAGCCCTGCATTTCTCCTACCCATGTCTGGCGGAAGTGAGTTTGGTTGGCATGGATGCGGTTGGGGGTGTGTATGGAGTGTTAGACGGAAGACGAGTTGGACCGAAGGAGAATGATGCTTACTACTCAGAGAATCAGCATCTTTGGCGATATTTATGATGAGTTGGAATTTTGTTCTAGAAAATAAAGTTTACCTAATTTTTTCATTTGTCGACGTAAGGTCTCTGGGCAAATTGGCAATACCTTCCTTGGATTAAGTAGCTGTTAAAAACAAATCTTTTCGATATGTCTTACCCTGGATCACCATCGTTCTGCTAACATGTGAAAATCAGTTTTTCTTAAGTTAGTGTTATAGCCTGGCTTAAATGAGTGATTACGTTTAGATTGCAGTGAATAATAAATTTGCAAACATATCTCTAGAAATACCAAATGTTATTATTTGTCCATGAAATAATATATTTTCAGGAGTGCCTGGCTGGCTCAGTTGGTGAAGCCTTTGGCTCTTGATTGCAGCTCAGGTCGTGGTCTCACGGTGCGTGGGTTCAAATCCCACTCTGGGTTCTGTGCCGACAGTGGGGAGCCTGCTTGGGTGGGATTCTCTCTCTCCCTCTCTCTTGCCTCTTCCCCCTTCCCCGTTTGCATGTGTGTGCTCTCTCTCTCTCTCTCTCTTTTTCTCAGACTTCAAAAAAAAAAAAAAATAGTATATGTTTATTTTGCCGGCTTCAGATTTCACAGAGTAGCTACCTAATAGCATGTATGTGATAATTGTGAAATGATGGGAAAAGTGACTGGATACATGTAAAGGGTTGAAAATTGAGGTGGAAGTTGGTAGAGCAGTTTTGGGTGGCTTAGGACAGGACTAGGAAGTTATAGTATGGGTCCTGGCCGTTACACGGAGGCAGGTGCTCCTCTTAGCACACTAGTGGGGACTCTCTCATACATATTAGCGTCAGCTGACCATTATTGTTTCCTGTTTGGGTTGTAGAAGTCAAGGCTGGGAAGCGATTGTTGGGGAGGGGCACTGGATAAAGGAGAAGTTGTTGCCGGTAGATGGGGGTGGGGGGGGGGGGGGTGACGCCGGCCTGGCTGCTTGCTCACTCCCAGTCACGGGGCAGGGAGTAGGGAGAGCCCTTACAGTGTGGTGTCCATGAGGCCAAGGCCACAGGTTAGCTCTTGTTGGCTCTGACAGGTTTACTTTTTTTTTTTTTTTTTTAAATTTTTTTTTTTCAACGTTTATTTATTTTTGGGACAGAGAGAGACAGAGCATGAACGGGGGAGGGGAGAGAGAGAGAGGGAGACACAGAATCGGAAACAGGCTCCAGGCTCTGAGCCATCAGCCCAGAGCCCGACGCGGGGCTCGAACTCACGGACCGCGAGATCGTGACCTGGCTGAAGTCGGACGCTTAACCGACTGCGCCACCCAGGCGCCCCACAGGTTTACTTCTTAAAAGCCAGTCCCTAGGACGGCACCCGACGCATGGTAACCTTTAAACTACTTCTTGAAAGAAAGTCACGGGCGAGGCTGGCTATTTGTCTTTTCTTATGGTTTGGAGTCTCATCGAGGTCACTCAGTAAGACTTAAGATGTAGGGACGGTCAGTGCAGTTTATCATCACTCCAGAAGGAAAGGAAGGAAAACTTCTCACACCCTGTGACATGTTGATTGCCGCCCCTCGGCCCCCCCCCCCCCCGTGTGTGTGTGTGTGTGTGTGTGTGTGTGTGTGTCAGAGAAAGAGAGATAGTGTCTTCATGTACTCACAGTATTATATTAAATAATAAAATTCTTTGTTTTTTCTCAGGAAATAGGGTGGATGTAAATCTTTTATTAAAATAATTTTTACTAATATTTTATTAGTATACAATAGTGTTTCTATGGAACACTCAAAGTGGGTTGCTGTTGTTTTACTAATTTTTGCTGTTTTTATTGTAACTTAATTTTAGAGAGAAAAATTTCAAAAATAAGGAGGTTTTGTTTTTTTTTTTTATCACGTAAATGGTTACATACTGGTAAGGAATGCTTGAGCATGTGTTTGAGGAGGCTTAGTGAACAAAACGTTTAGAATAAGTATTATAAAAGTTTTATTTAAGCCTGCTAGTCTTCTGATTTTGGCTAAGATATATTTTCGTTATTAAAAATTATTCATTCTCCTTACAGAAGATTTGGAAAATATTCTGTAAAAAAGAGTTTGAAAACTCTTAAGCAAAAAGAAAATAACTTCCTTTACCTGCCAGAGCATATTTTGTCATTTTTAAAAGAACTTAATTGAGCTCACACCCTAGATAAAATTTTACATTTCAGTTTTCCCCATGACTGATTGTCTTGCCAGGTTTTACGTTTGTACAGTGGCAGGGGAAGCACGGAGAGTTTAATATTTAAAATGATAATATGGCGAGATTGTTAACTCAGTAAGGTATGGTGATAGGCCACTAGGTTGTTGACCGGTTATTTATTGATCATTAGAGGATAAAGTTATATAGTCAGTAGAAATAGAATTTTATAAGCGATGGTGGGTTTATTCTAATCTTGGGTACTTATTATCACAAGCAGAGGTAAGACCATTGGGATTTGGAACTTCTAATATGCTTTAAAAGTGTAGTTTTAAATACCGCATTCGAGTGTGTGGAATGTGTATAAAGACTGTCTTTTGTATCATGTAGTTTTGCTTACCTTCATCCTCTGGCTAATCTTTTTATACTGGATCTCAGAGCAGGTTAATGATTTACCCTACCGTGACCCATGTGGTCAGTTTCAGCCAGACTGGATCACAGCATGGCTTCTTGTCTTACTCGCTTCCAGGCCTTTGACGGGGCGCCCAGAGATGAAGTGCACCTCCGTTGTGTTACGTGCACGTGTCTTTCTTCCTGGCTTTGAAGTCCTGTTTCTTCTAGCTCTCCTGAAACTTTTACAGTCTCAGGAAAGATTATTTAAGATTATTATTTGTTTACTTAGTAGCATTAATTCCTTTCCAGAAACCTTCATTTTTCAGCTTTAGGTAGTCTAATCTACAGGCTAAATCAGATTTTCTTTTAGTAGCTTGATTCCAGAAATTTAATCTAGTATTTTGTTGTGTATCCTAAAGTATGGTGTATTAAAACAGTTGGACCAGAAGGTAAATTCTAGTCCACATTTTTTTTTTTTTTTTGAGAGAGACAGAACGTGAGCGGGGGAGGGGCAGAGAGAGAGAGGGAGACACAGGATCCGAGGCAGGTTCCAGGCTCCGAGCTGTCCCAGCGGGGCTCAAACTCAGGAACTGTGAGATCACAACCTGAGCCAAAGTCGGGCGCTTAACTGACTGAGCCACCCAGGCGCCCCTCTCGTCCACATTTTGACATTTAGATCTGTATATATGGGAAAGTCTCTCTTAAAAGTTCCAGTTGAATTTTCTCATTTGTAAAATAAGGGGATTAGACTAGACACTTTAATAAATATTTCTCATGTTTCCTTTTTGATCTAAAACTCAATACTCTCATCTTTGAGAGTTTATAAATTATTGATACTATCGTTTTGGAAGCTTTAATCGTATTTTATGTACTAATTTTTTCTTTTTACTTTTTGACTACCTTCCTCCCCCCACACCTTCCACTGCAACCTACCAGTCTGTTCTCTTTATGTCTGTGAGGTGTATGAGGTGGGGTTTTTTTTTGTTTTTGTTTTTTTGTTTGTTTTTAAGATTCCACATATGAGAGTTCATACGGTATTTGTCTTTCTTTGTCTGACTTAACATAATGCCCTCGGATCGATCCATGGTGTAACATGTGGCAAGATTTCATTCTTTTTTATGGCCGAGTAATATTCCACTGTATGCATATACCATAATTTCTTTTATTCATGCATCCGTCAGTGGATACTTAGGTTCCTTCTATGTCTTGGCCCTTGTAAATAGGGCTGCCTGTATCTTTTTGAGTCAGTGCTTTCCTTTTCTTCAGATAAATACCCAGAAGTGGAATTGCAGGGTCATGGGGTAGTTCTGTTTTTAATTTTTTTGAGGAACTTCCATTCTGCTTGCCATAGCGGTCGTACCATTTTATGTTCCACATCTGCAGTGCACAAAGGTTTCCTTTTCTTCATGTTCTCACCAACACTTACTTCTTGTGTTTTCGATACATTCTAACAGGTATGAGGTTTTGTATCTCGTCATGGTTTTGATTTGCATTTCTTTGAGGATTAACGATGAGCATCTTCTCATAGACCTGTTGGCCATCTATATGTCTTTTGAAAAAAGTCTGTTCAGATCTTCTGCCCATTTTAATTTTTTTTTTTCAACGTTTTTTTATTTATTTTTGGGACAGAGAGAGACAGAGCATGAACGGGGGAGGGGCAGAGAGAGAGGGAGACACAGAATCGGAAACAGGCTCCAGGCTCCGAGCCATCAGCCCAGAGCCTGACGCGGGGCTCGAACTCACAGACCGCGAGATCGTGACCTGTCTTCTGCCCATTTTAAAAATCAGATTTTTTTTTTTTTTTTTGCTATTGAATGAGCAATAATAATAATCTATGAATGAGTTCTTTCTATATATATCTTGGATATTAGTCCCTTATCAGATACATGATTTGCAAATACTTCTCCCATTTAGTAGGTTGCTTCTAATCCTGTTTTAGATAATATAAGGAGCGTGGAATTAGATACAGTTAAATATGAGTTATGCCTAGGTTCCCAGTTTTGTTCGTGGAAAGTGACAGTCCAAAGTAAATGCATGTTTCTTCCTTGAAAAGCATGTAGTAGAAGTTAGTGATATTGCCATTTTATTCATTAGCAGGCTATTCTATGTAACTGTTTACTCAGGTTTGAAGTTTTCTTCTTTTCTGTTATCATTCAAAAGAATTATGAATTATTGCCCTTGATGGAGGTTCCACATTTGTTTACTTCGTTGTGTGGCCTTGGACAAGTTACTTCTGCATGCGATGGTTTCCTTATCTGTATAATAGGGATAAAATGAGCCTGGGTGGCTCAGTAGTTTGAGCGTCCGACTCTTGACCTGGTCCGGCTCTTGATCTTGGCCCACGTCATGATCCCAGGGTCATGGGATGGAGCCCCACCCTGGGCTCCATGCTGACTGTGAAGCCTGATTGGGACTCTCTCTTCCTCTGTTCCTCTCCTGCTCTCCCTTGCTCGCTCTCTCTCAAATTAAAAAAAAAAAAGAAGACGACAAAATTCTATCTGGCTCATGGTAATCACTTATGTAATGGCGGTGGAGGTTCTTGTTATTCTACCCTTCTAAAGTGATTTGCTCCCCTGGGCATGGAAAGGATCCTGGGGCACTACTGATTAATGTTCGTGGCCTCAACAAATGTTAGTAAGCAGAATTGAAATTTCTTTTATGCAGTGCGGTTCCTGAAGTTCATTTTCATCACAAGAAATAGCTTAGTGGTAATATATTACACTGTGAAAGCACAGATTTATGTTGAGGTGGATCAGAGTCTGATATTACAAACCAAGAATGTAGATTGTCGTTCTGTTTTGAATAGTTCATAGAAAGATTTTATTCCTTTTGTCTGGGAATAAAAATGGTCTAATTTGTGACATTCTCAACCATGTTTTAGAAGTTTAGGTAAGTTGGGAATACCACCTTTCGATGAGAAATCTTACCTTATTCTTTATACTAGAGGGAAGAAGCACACCAACTCTTTGCCACTGTGAGAACGGGCTGTGTGCATTAAAGTCAGCTTCAGGCCTTATTTCCTTTCATACCTTCCTATTGTTCATGCCTCTTTCCGCTCCTGGAACCACGTCTCTTGCTGGCCTGCAGTGTAGTTACCCAGCCTACTTTCGTATCTTATCTAAAACTTCTCTCCCCGCCTCACGGCTGGAACAGGATTATTTAATATGTGTAAAGTACTTTAAGGATTGTAAGAGAAAGGTAACTAGACCTTGTGAAGAGTTACGTATGGGTTGCTGGACTGAAAACTTGAAACCGGTGACACGGTGTTGTTGAAAATCCCTAAAACTAAAGTTTGATCGTTTAAAGCCCCACGCTTAGGCTTTGTGTTAGAGGGAGGTGAGGGGAGACCATTTAAGTATACTTTGCTTTGGAAAAAGCAAAGTTATTAAGTCTTTGCTTTCGCAGACGCGCTCCATCCAGAAGAACGTTGTGATGACGTCAAGTACAAGATATTTAACAGAGGACCTGATTGCAGCTCTTCATGATTTCATGATCCTAGATGTTCTCTGGCTTAGGCTTTTCTGTCGCTTCTCTGTGAGAAAGACCATTAGCTGTTTTCTAAAAAATGGTGTAGTGGCTACAGAGTGTAGACGTTTGCCGGTAATCCCGTTTGTAGTAATCCACATGTCTAAGGCTGCGTGCCAGTAAAAATTTATGTCCAACTTAAACCGAGAAGTGATGTTTATTTCAGTGATGGCTCACAGATGTTCTTCTCGAAATGCTTTAGGTGCGGGAACCATCCATGCATTTCGTGCTTGTGAATGCTGGTTTAAATCACAACATCTTTTAGCCGAGTTAGAGTACTGTTGCCTTTGATTTTCTTTTGGTGTTTTAGCGACCCAATAAGTCTTCTGCCTGATAGTAAGTGTTCTCCATGGGAGGATGGGGACTATTCGGGGGAATAACGGGCACTGTTATTAAGCTGATAGTGACGTGCTTTTTTTGTTTGTTCTTTGGGTTTTTTGGGGGTGTGTGTAGAGAGTGCCTTTTCTTCAGTAAGTACTTTCAGGAAGTCTGAATGGAGAACTACACGATTATCAGGGTGTGTGTGGGTACTGAGAATACAGAGATGACCATGATAAGCCCTGGCCTCACAGAGCTTCCCCTGGAGTGTGTCCTGACTGGTTTATAGATGTGCTGAGAAAGTAATCCTCGTGGCCACTGGGCAGCCAGGAGCCATCCGGATTGACCAGAGATCCTTGACCAGTCACATCCCGGTGAGAACAGCCTTCTCTGTATATTTTTGTGGGCTCTACGGTTACTGTTGTCTGTGTATACCACGATGAGAAAAAGGTTGGGAAGGAGGGGAGACACAAAAGACGAGTGTAAGGAGATGGTTTTTGCATAAGTAATGATACACACACGTGAAAGAGAAAGTGGTCCACTCTGGGAGAGAGAAGAGGAATTCAGGGGAAAAGCTTCACAGAAGAGATTTGAATTTTGTGAAATGAAGTCATGTATTGCATGGGCAAGAAAGGGGGGATTCCAGATGCAAGCGAAGGTATGCAGTCATGGGACAGATGATGTGCTGCTTTTAGAATCTGTAGCTGGTTTGCACGGAAGGAGTCCTTGGAGGCTGGAGAGGAGGAAGGGGCAGACCACGAAATACCAAGAGAGTTTACCAACAACTATTGCCTCTCTTTAGGTATCATTAAAATGTGTATTTAGCCCGAGAAAATGTAAGTTCAGAGGAAAGTTGTAGGGATCATGAAACAATGGAATTGATAAAAATGTGTCAGTATATTTAATTACATTGATTATTAAAAGTTCCTTTTTTGGGGCGCCCGGGTGGCTCAGTCGGTTGAGTGTCCGACTTCGGCTCAGGTCACGATCTCGCGGTCTGTGAGTTTGAGCCCCACGTCGGGCTCTGGGCTGATGGCCCAGAGCCTGGAGCCTGCTTCCGATTCTGTGTCTCCCTCTCTCTCTGCTCCTCCTCCGTTCATGCTCTGTCTCTCTCTGTCTCAAAAATAAATAAACGTTAAAAAAAATTAAAAAAAAAAAAAAAGTTCCTTTTTTTTTTTTTTTTTTTTAAAGATGACAGTAACAAGATGGGGTAGAAAAGTATTCAGTGGGTAGTTAACCCCCCCCCCGGGCCCACAAGCCCCAGTATTAGAAAATTTAAAGTTACGTATGCATATTAAAACTCAAGGATAGATAAATACGAGTCCACACAAGAAACAAATTTTCTTGCTTCCAAACCAGCAGAAATGTAAACCAACACTCAAACTCTGAGGGCAGGAAGATGGGAAAAACAAGAAGGGGGGAAAAAAGTGATAAACAGAAGACAAAAATGAAGTGGAATAAGCCCTACTGCATTCATTACATTAAATCTAAATAGATTACATTTTTCTGTATTATGGTGAAGGGACTATGAAATTGGATAAAAGCCAAAATATTGCTAAACAAGAAACCTGCCTAAAACAAAGACGACATATCTAACAATGCAACACTGCTGCCATACCTAAGAAAACCAAACCTATGTATAGACTGGTCTTTGAGATATTTCAGGATCATTTCAAAGTTATTTAGGGCTTTTTTGTTGTTGTTAGCTTCATACTTTCTCTGGCTGTCGTCTTGAAGATCCACTTGGGGTTAGGAAGGCTCAGGTAATAGTAACCCCGTTTTCACAGGTTGGAGACCTAGGCTTCAGGTCGCCACCACAGCAACGAGGGATGGAGTCCAGAGTTCTCGACTTCCAAGCCTGTGATGATGTCCACAAGCCAGTATGTTGAAGCTTTCATGGTTGGGACAAAATTGTTTCTCCTTCTTTTTTAAACAAGAATTTGGGAATTTTTGTCTCTAACTTCTAAGCTGTGTGTGTGTGTGTGTGTGTATGTGTGTAGGTTTGAGTCCCGCTTCATTAATTATTGGTACTTGGATTTCAGCTACGAAATGGAATAGTAATTCCCATTAGACCCCATGAGTGGATGCATGTGAAATGAGATGATTCATGTGGAAGGCCTTTGTGCTGTGAAGCTAAAATCATTACATGACCATTATTGATAGGACTTCTTGTCCTCATAAGGAGAGGACGTGAGTGCCGTGAACTGTGCGAGTTAAGACGGGGCTCACAAGTTCGCTTTGACAGAGTGTAGTCATGTCAAAGTTTGAAAGTGAGTATTTTACGGATCCTGGTCTTAGGATGCACAAGTGATTGATGAAGCAAAGTTTTAGGTTATTTATTTATTTGTTTTTTAGTCTAATGGCTCGTAAATTTATGGTTAAGAGAGGGTTTTGTTTTTTGTTTGATAAGGTATTTGTGGGTTTGGCTCTCTTACTAACATACAATTGTTTACTGAATTGTGCTGTGAGGGAGCAGTTAACTTCTTTTTTTTTTTTTTTTTTTTTACGTTGATTTATTTTTGAGAGGGAGAGCAAGTGGGGGTGGGGCAGAGCGAAAGGGGATCCGAAGCGGGCTCCACCCTGACAGTAGCGAACCTGATGCCGGGCTTGAACTCCGGAACTGTGAGATCATGACCTTAGCTGAAGTCGGACGCTCAACCTACTGAGCCACCCAGGCATCCTGAGAGCAATTAACTTCTTCTTTTTTTTTTTTTTTTAATTTTTTTTTTCAACGTTTATTGATTTTTGGGACAGAGAGAGACAGAGCATGAACGGGGGAGGGACAGAGAGAGAGGGAGACACAGAATCGGAAACAGGCTCCAGGCTCTGAGCCATCAGCCCAGAGCCTGATGCAGGGCTCGAACTCACGGACCGTGAGATTGTGACCTGGCTGAAGTCGGACGCTTAACCGACTGCGCCACCCAGGCGCCCCGAGAGCAATTAACTTCTGATGTCAGCAAATTTCCTGTAATTCCCATCTAGTAGCATTTTTTTAAAGGTCTAAAATTATGGAAAGTAAATTTTGTTAATTTCTACAGTATTGGTCTGTGTGGGTCTTTCAGGGATCCTTGACGAGAGAACTTTGTAATTGTTTCAAATTACGATCATACCAGGAGCCCATCTGGGCACATATAAAGTAAACAGTGCAGGAGGTTCTAGGGGCAAGGAGGGAATAAAATAAAAGCCTTCTGTTCTTTGGAATGGAAAATATGTTTGTGATACGAGATTCTGTAGACAAAAACAATTATTCTGATTTGTATGTGATTATCTCAGTTCAAAAAATTAGGCATAACTTTGAAGAAGCTACTGTCTTTTTTTCTAGAATATTGTTCCACAACAATGTTTGTTTTTGTTTTGTTTTTTGCCGATGTTGGAAAGATTCCCTGGTATTTAATTTGCTTTACGAAGATACATGCAGGATGATTACGGTGGTACCTTGGGGATAGCAATTGGCAATTTGAAATTTGCATGAGGAAAATGTTTTGAAATAGTAGGGGAAGAAGGGTGTTCTTGTTTCTGGAAAACAAGATACTGTATATATATATATATATTTTTAAGTTTATTTATTTTGAGAGAGAGAGTGGGGGAGGGACAGAGGGAGTGAGAGAGAGAGAGAAAGAGAGAGAGAATCGCAAGCAGGCTCCGCACTGTAAACGCAGGACCCGATGTGAGGCTTGAACTCATGAATTGTGGATCGAGACCTGGGCCGAAATCAATAACCGATGCTTAACTGACTGAGCCACCCAGGTTCTCCAAGGTATAATATTTAGAATGTTTGCACCTTACAGCCTTGAATGATGGTTCGTCTAGGAACTGGTGAGGAATAGAAATGGAGTGTTTGTCATTCATTATGTGATGGACTTAAGGGTGTAACCCTGATGATGTTCTCAGACTGATAGTAGGCAGGGTTATTTATTTAAAGGTGAACAAAAGTTGGAACAATTTTGAAATGTCAAAGGCTCAAACTAAATAGATATAATTGATCAAAACCCAGAAATACTGGGCCTTGATTCTGCTAGGTAAATTTATTATTCTTATTGTCATTATTTGCATGTACTTCCTGAAAAGACACCTTTTTTTTTTTTTTTTTTTTTTTTTTTTTTTTTTTTTACCAGTTTCTTTCGTTTATTAGTTAGTTTCATTTGACTCGCTACATTGTTTAAATTTGAGGAGGTTTACCCTCTCCCAGACTGGGAACCCAGTTCAACAAAGACCTGACATGTTCCCATGCTTGGTGAAGTCTATGCCTTGACTTTGTCAACTTGACAAAGCGAAAGTTGGAGGAAGAAGCAGTCTTGACTTCTGATGTGGTTCCCCCCCCCCCCCCCGAAAATCAAGCCTTAACCCTGTAACCACACTTGGATACTGGCAACCTTCTTGTGTGACAACACACTAGATGGCCTTTTTAAAAAAAATTTTTTTTTTAATGTTTATTTATTTTTGAGACAGAGAGAGACAGAGCATGAACAGGGGAGGGGCAGAGAGAGAGGGAGACACAGAATCCGAAGCAGGCTCCAGGCTCCGAGCCATCAGCACAGAGCCCTAGGCAGGGCTCGAACTCAGGAGCTCTGAGATCATGACCTGAGCCGAAGTCAGACGCTTAACTGACCGAGCCACCCAGGCGCCCCTAGAGAGCCCTTTTTAAACTAACAAGTGAAATCTGCCACCTGTTTTGTGCTCTCTGTACTTTTGTTGTTTTTGTCCCTAAAAGACTGAGTGGCCGCCTGTCACTGGCCCTCTCAGCACTCTGCAGTCCTGCTGTGCCTGCCGCCTGCCTGGTTGCTGTAATTCTCTCCTTGTCTTTCACCTTTCACTTCTGGAGTGGGGTCGGGGTCGCTGTAACTAGACCATTTCAGCCCTGACAGCCTGGCTTTGTTGTGATGTTCTTGCCATTTTCTGTTAATGGTGATGAATTAGATCATCTTAGCCGACTTTGGACAGTTGAATGTGACTTCAGTAATTTTCAGCTTTCCTGAGGAGCTTCGATAGAGATTTCTAACATTTATCGAGTGGCTGGCTCCTTTGTGATATTTTGCTGGGTTGGGTATCTCACAACTGGAGATCTTACAAATAAAGGTGGAAAAAGTTAGGATTTAGGTAAATTTATACATGATAAATCTAGAATGGATTATTCGAGAAAGGGTATTTATTTGGGTGACGTTTTTGGTTGACATCAGAGTTCACAAGGCTCTCTTTAAGTGTTACTTTGTACTGTAACAGGGAGACGGCTGGTTTGGATAGGTGTGGCCCAGTTGAGAAGTGAAATTTAATGATGGAACATTTGTAAAACCACCAGGATTATACGCCTGGTAGGAGCGGTTGGTAAATGTTGCCTTATTTTCCTTCTGTCATTTCTGCAAACAATCTATATTTATTACTGACTCTGAAACATGATGATGTGGTCACTTAAAAAAATTTTTTTTAACATTTATTTATTTTTGAGAGACAGAGGCAGAGCATGAGCAGGGGAGGGGGAGAGAGAGACACACACACAGAATCTGAAGCAGGCTCTGGGCTCGCTCCAAGCTCGCTCTGTTTGTTAGCACAGAGCCCGACTCGGGGCTCGAACCCACGAACTGCGAGGCCATGACCGGAGCTGAAGTCAGACGCTCAACCGACTGAGCCATCCAGGCGCCCGCCCCTTACCCATTTAGCCCATCCCCCTTCCCACAATCCCTCCAGTAACCCACGTTTTCATTTTCTTAAACCCCATTTGTGTTTTTTTTTTTTTTTTAATGTTTATTTATTTTGAGAGAGAGCAGGGGAGGGGCAGAGAGAGAGAGGGGGAGAGAGAATCCCAAGCAGGCTCTGTGCCATCAGCACTGAGCCCAGTGTGGGACTTGATCTCGGGAGTGTGGACATCATGACCTGAGTCTATATGAAGAGTCGGTGGCTAACTGACTGAGCCACCCAGGCCCCCCTCCCCCCCCCCCCCCGTTTGTATTAGTTTCTTAAAACCGCCCTAACTGAGTGGCTTCAAAGAACAAAAGGGTATTGTCTCCAGGTTGTAGAGGCCAGAGGTCCAGAATGCCGGAGTCAGCCGTGAGTTGGGTCTTTGGAGGGCTGCGGGAGAGCCCTCTCCGCCCTTCCCAAAGCTGTTGGCGCTTGTTGGCGGTCTTTGGCGTATAGATGCATCCCCCAGGCCTCTGCCTCATCTTTGCTTGGCGTTTTCCCCCTGCGCCCCTGTCTCACATGGCCATCCCTCTTGTCTGTCTCTGTCACGTTTCCCCTTTCGCAGAGACACCAGTCGTACTGGGTTAGGGCCCACTCTAATGACCAGTCTAATGACCTCTCACTGGATTATCCAAATAGGGTCACATTGTGAGGTCCTGAGGGTCAAGACTACAGATACCTTTATGGGGGGGGGGGGGGGGGGCCCCTTTTCCCCCCCAAACAGCAGGGGGGCCGTCGGAATCCGTGAGTGTTCACCAAGTCGGGGGATGTGGAATGTAGGGCTCTTTCCCTTTCAGCCCTTGTCCTCAAAGGACTTGCAGTCTGGTTGGGAGACCAGACTGCCACGTGGCAAGGTGAAGGTGCCGCAGACTGGACGCTTACCCGGAAGGCAGGCTGGCCGCTCGAGCCGGAGGAAGCTGTTGGGAGGGGCGGACAAGGAGCTTGGGGGGATTTGAGAGGTAGCTCCAAGGAAAATGAGGGCGGGGAGAGGGTTTGGGGGAGGGAGCGAGAACAGATGAATGAGTGAAGACAGCTGGCAGATAAGAGTAGTGATTAGAATTACGTAAGAGGTTGAATGTTTCAGCAGTTTTGTCCTCAGATTAGTTAAATTGAGTCCGTTGTGTTGGTTTAGGCAAAAAACCTCGTGAAGGTTGTCTGGTACTTTTAAAAAAGACACTCGTATGTGGTTAATAATCACATTTGTAGCGTACAGTTCTCCTTTGGGCTACAGTGAGTTAGTGAAAAGAAGTACGTTCGACCCAGCGGGTAAAGGAAGGTGGGAGACCTCATACAAAGGACACCCACCCCTTGTCTCCCCAGTAGCGAGTGACAGAGAAAGACAGTCTGAGAACCTTCCGTCCTTTTCAGCTGTGGCACTCTTACTGTTCTTTAGCCTATTGTATGTAAGACGAGCAAAAAAAGGATCAGAGGGACTCGTTCCGTAGAAAATGTATTTTAAAAAAGTCAGCAGAACCTGGTTACGGTGGGTCAGTCATTAGTAGAAATAGTTTATGCGGAATATATTTTTATGGCAAATACCTGCTGTGAAGAAGCCTCACCAAGATCATTATTTACATTTTAGACCACTTTATTATTACTTTATCTTTTCAGCAACTGTAAAATCTGTGAAATGGGCCAATAGATAGTGGTATCCTGTTTCACAAATGAGAAAATGGACAGATAGCTTACTTCAGACTACAGTTGTGTAGTCTGTGATTTAAGGTTAGAATTCTGCCTGAGGTCTCTCTAAATTCCATCTGGTGCTTTTGCCACTGGACTACTGGTAATATAAATGTAGAGCACCTCCCCCCCCCCAATACTACCACAGTAGCATTTACTGCCCACTCCGCCCCTCATCCCCCAGTTTCTTAATACCCTCAATCCAGTCATTGTTGAAATTGCCTGATTATCTCAAATGGTTTTATATAGCTCGGTCCATTCGTTGCATTTGGATGTTCTGTCTCTTTTTTGGGGGGGGAGGGGGAGAGGGATGGAGGGAACAGAAGGGGGAGTGGAGGGGGAAGGGAGATAGGGAGGGAGGGGGAGAGAATCTTAAGCAGGCTTCATGCTCAGTATGAGTCCTATGCGAGTCTCAGTGTTCTCGATATTGAGAACTGTGAGATCGGGACCTGTGCCGAAATCGCGATAGATGCTTAACGGACTGAGCCACCCAGGCGCCCCTGGATGTTTTATCTCTTAAATACGGATCCCTCAGCCTTTTTGCAAATAACAGTGTACCAGTTGAAGAAATTCAAGTGTCCCGTAGCTTCTCTTGTATTGTGCATTTTGTTGATTGCATCCTTTTGGTGGTGGTTAGGATTTCCTCCATCCCGTGTATTTCTGTACACTGGTACATCTGGAGGCTTGATCCGGAGTCGTCGTCGTCGTTTTGTTTGTTTTGGCAGGGCTGGAACAAGTGAGTAGGTGGGTGGTGGTGAGAGAACATGTCAGAGGTGATGTGTACTTGCGTTTCCGTCACATTGGGAGGTCCGTGTGTCTTCTCGTGCAAGGGAGGTTGACGTGCGTTCAGGTGTTGTCAGCGGGACTTCTATTATGCAGCTCCCCAGCCGCTTTTCACCTAATGATTTTAGCAACTGTTGCAATAATTGCCTGGATCCAGCATTTCATCAGGGGTTAAGAATAGAGTTTTAACTGCCTTTGTAAGTTTTTTTATTTGAAAGAAATACAGAAAATGCTTAGAGAGGACGTAGACCTATTTTCTGTATCATGTTTAAGGCTGTGTAGATGTGAATTTCTTGCATATGCAGCATATTTTCATAATTGCACTCCAAAGCAATTATTTAGTCAGGGTAAGCTTTAAAACAAAGTTTAAATTTTTTCATACGTAAACATAATTTTGTGATGTTACAAATGGATAAATACATGGGATCCTAATACAATTCTTGCATCTGAATGAAGACTCAATTGTGATTGTACAGTAATGCTAGACAAAGTAGTTTCTCTTCTTTTCCCCTTTTTAATATGTTCTGTTTTGAAGTCGTGCACTTACTTTTGTTGTTATTAAAGCAACTTCAAATTTTAAGCATATGATTAAGAAAAGTAGATGAAATAGGACGCCTGGGTGGCTCAGTCAGTTAAGCGTCCGACTTGGGCTCAGGTCATGATCTCGAGGTTCGCGAGTTCGAGGCCCGCATCGGGCTCTGTGCTGACAGCTCGGAGCCTTCGGATTCTGTGCCTCCCTCTCTCTCTGCCCCTTCCCTGCTCTTGCTCTGTCTCTCGATCTCCTTCAAAAATACATAGACATTAAAAATTGAAAAAAAAAAGAAAACTAGATGAACTAACCAGGGTCAGTCACTTTAATTTTCAAATTTAGGCTATTAGAGTGCATTGATTTCTGTTTGTAATGTTTAAAATGAACCAGAAATTTGTGTCTCCGTAACATACTACCACCAATTTAGTGGCCAAAAGCGACGTAAACTTTTATTATTCTGCAGCTCTTGAGACCGGAAGTTTGAAATGGGTCTCCCTGGGCTAACAAGGTGTCAGTAGAGCTGTGTTCCCTTCCGGAAGCTCCAGGGGTGAGACTCTTCCCTTGCCTTTTCCTGTTTCTGGAGGCTGCTGTCATTCCTGGGCTGGTGGCCCCTTCGTTTTACAGAGCCAGTGAAGGCTGGTCAGTCTTTGTCCCACCACACCACTGTCAGCCTGCCTCACATTTACAAGGACCCTTGTGATTGCATGGGACTCATGTGATAATCTCCTATCCCAAGGTCAGTTGATTAGCAACCTGAAGGCCCCCCCCCCCCCTTTTAAAAAGGGAGAGGTGGTGGGGGGGGGGGCTTTGGGGGGGGACTAGGGCGCAGGGGGGGGACCCTCATGAATGGAAGGACTGTCCTTAGAGGAGACCCCGAGAGCTGTCTGTCCGCGTCTCTGTCGGGTGAGGATCCACCAGAGGTTAGCGGTGCGCAGTTTGGGAGGGGGCTGTGGGCGGGACCAGCTGTGTTGGCCTCCCGATCTGGGGACTTCGGCCTCAGAAGCGTGAGAAATAGACCTGTGTTGTTTCAGCCTCCTGGTCCGGGGGGTCTGTTAACAGCAGCCTGGGCTCACGAGGACACCTACCTGAAGATGCCTGCTTTAATCTGCTTGAATCCAGTTACCAAGGTCTTACAAATTTTTTCCCGGCTCATGTCTTTTTTCCCCTGTATTCCCTTTTACTTTTTTCTGTTGCATAATGTGAATGTTTTCTAATGTAGCCTTTTAGTTTCATTATTGATTTTTTTTTTTTTTTTTTTTTTTGTGGGTGTGTGTACTTTTAGTGGTTGCTTTAGGTTTTGCCATACACATCGTAAATTTTCAGAATCGGCTTCACCTTTATTCTAGCTTAATTCCAGTGGAATAGAGGAATTACTCCCTCGTGGGCCCATTTCCTTTCTCCCCTTTCCTGGCATGATTTGTGTGCATAGTACATCTGTTAATGTCATAAACTCATCAAGCACACGGTTATAATTAGTACTTTACAATTTCTGATCCCTAGCCCTGTCGTCCCTTACAGCTTTGCTCCTACTCCCCTCTTATGTGCTGTTATTGGTACATATATCACATGTGTATTTATATGCAGTATATTCTAGTCCCAGCAATATTTTATATACATTTTTTATATAATTGCTTTTAAAATCAGTTGAGAGATGAAAGGAAGAAAAAAAGTGTTTATTTTGCCTTTCGTAGTGAAATAATTACCATTACGGGTCCTCCTTTTCCTTTTCTTTTTTTTCCTTTTTGGTTCGTGTGGGCTTGAATTACCGTCTGAGTTCACTCGCTTTCAGCCTGAACAATCTCCTTTAGTACTTCTCGTAAGATGTGGCCACTAGCAAAACATTGTCAATTTTTTTTTTCCCTTTTCTGTCTGAGAAGGTATTTCACAGTTAGTTTGAGAGCTTTGCCGGATTTAGTGTTCTTGGTTGATGGTTTTTTCCTTTGAGCACTTGAATGCGTTACCCCACTGCCTTCTTGTTGCCATTGTGTCTGCTGAGAAGTCAGCTGTTAATCTTACTGACATTCCATGGTAAGTGATGACGTCTCTTTCTCTCGCGCTTTCCAGATCTTCTCCTTGACTTTGACTTTGAGTGCCTGTGGTCTCTTGCTGTTTATGACTCGCATCTTCTTACATTCTGGTTTATGTAAAACTTTAGCCTCTGCCTTCCAGTTGGAGGTATTGCTGCTTTATGTTTGCGTTTCCGTTATAGCATATCCGTGTTGTCAGTCAGAATGATTAGATTAATTCAGAATGGTTTTGCCTCAGTTGAGACTATATTTCATCCTCATTTACAAACATTGTCACAGAAGGCATTTATAAGGAAATTCAGTGCCAACTGAAACGAAGTAAAACTATGAATATTGTTGTGCTTGTTTCACTGCATATCTACTCGACACATTTCCACACGAGCCCTTGAAAAAGGCAGTGGATGTGAGGGTGACTGGCCACATGGCATTTATTAGAGGGGGTGTATTAGTTTCGTGGGGCTTTGTAACAAGTACCACAGACAGTGCTTGGAACAAGAAAAATGTATTGTCTGATAGCTTTGGAGGCCAGAAGTTAGATTGGGTGTCAGCAGGGCTGTGGCCCCTCGGAAGGTGCTAGAGAAGCATCTGTTACAGACCTCTCCGGGCTTCTGCCAGCTTCTGGTGCAACTTAGCTTACGCATGGCTGTCTTCCTTGTGGCTCTTCAGATTGTTTTCCTTCTGTGTGTGTCTGTGTCTAAATGCCCCCTTTTTGTAAGGACACCAGTCCTATTGGATTAGAGATTACCTCGGTGACCTCATTTCAACTTGATTATCTCTGTAAAGACCCTATTTCTAAATTAAGTCACCCTGAGCTCCTGGGAGGTTAGACTTTTTAACACATTTTTGGGGAACGCGTTCCACCCCTAACAGATGAGTTAAAAGGAGTGTTGCCATCTAAAGTCCTTTCAGAAACAAGGTAGGAACTTAAGGAACTGTACTTTTTTAAGGGGAATAGCAATTGGTTAGTTTAAGTATGTCTTAAACTAACTAGTTTAAGTACCTCTAACTTCACTTACAAGCCAGCACTGGAGCTTTACCTCGGTGGGGCTTATACTTAAACTTTGCATTAACCTGATAATGGCTGACATCAGGAAGTGGTTAACCAGTTGCTTGATTTTCTTTTTTTTCCCCTCTTTGTAATTGCTCGATCCCGACCCTGCCGCCCCCTTTAACAGCTGTGCAATATTTTCATTAATTACATGGATACTTAATAAGAACTTTTGTTGTTTTGGGGCACCTGGGCGACTCAATTCGTCTAGCATCTGACTATTGATTTCAGCTCGGGTCATGATCCAGGGTCATGGGATCGAGCCCCACGTTGGGCTCTGCGCTGAGTGTGGAGTCTGTTAAGATTCTCATTCTCCCTTTCTCCCTCCCCTGCCCGTCACCCCCCCCCCCCCCCCCCCACACACACACTCTCTCTCTCTGAAAAAATTTTATTGTTTTGCTGATTATGAAAAGAATATATGTGAACAGGAATGTGTAAAGAAGAAACTAAAAGTCACCTATGACCCATTAATTAATTAGTAGTAATTGATAGTGTGTTTTTGTCTGTTCTCTAGGTCTTTTTCATGCCTAGCAAATACAATTTTTAAAACAATTTGTTTTTAATTTTTTTTTTTTTTAATGTTTATTTATGTTTGAGAGAGACAGAGAATGTGAGCAGGTTAGGGGCAGTGAGAGAGGGAGGCACAGAATCTGAAGCAGGCTCCAGGGCTCCGAGCTGTCAGCACAGAGTCCGACGCGGGGCTCGAACTCACGAGCTGTGAGATCATGACCTGAGCTGAAGTCGGACACTCAACCGACTGAGCCACCCAGGCGCCCCTAAAACAGAATTTGTATGGTTACATATCCTTTTAACCGCCCGTGGGTAATTGGATTAATTATTAATGCTAGTGCTCTCAAATTAGACACTTCTAAATTTATGGCTTCTATCTTTTCCTCTTCTGTAACCTCTTGGAGCCCAAGACATATTTATTTTCATTGTTTCTTATTTTCTTTTCTGACAACAAGAATTTGGTGCCAAGTAGGCTTGGGAGTTAACAGGGGATCTTGGGACAGCTAGCCCTTCATGGTAACAGGTACTTCGGGGTGGGGGGGGACTAAATCTGGAATCACGATATTCACAGCGATGAGCAGATTCGAAATGACCTCCTGCAACATAGTAATTTAGATTGTAGCGAAGGTGGGAGCTAGTTTACATTGTTATTAATTTGCCCTTCATTCTGAAAAGCTACCAAACTGGCATAACAAAGGTTGGGAAAAAATGGTTATGCGGGAAGCCTTCAACTAACAGATTGGTGTCCGAAGATTCTCTTTAAACGTCAGGTGGTCGGAGCTCACTGTTCATTTCCCTGTGGAAGCAGTAGGTGCAGTTCCTCAGCCAAGTGGACAAGGAGTGTTCGACACTGACCGTTACTGCCGTTTACAACATTATGGTGCAGGCTTCTTGCACAGGGGCTGCTGTTGCCACGGGGAGAGGAGCACAGCTTAGAATTTCACGTCTTTTGCTGCCTGTCCTTTTTCAAGAAGGAACCTCGTAGGGAAATATCTTCCACTTTCATAGTGATTGGAGGAGAGCCCGACACTTGGGGAGGAAGGGAAGTAGGTGTAATGAGTGGGGGGCGGGGGGGGGGTGTCGACGTTTGACACCCCTGTTTTCAGGCTTTCCCTCTACTGCTTTTAGTTACAGCCAGGGGCAGATGACCTTAAACTCTTGAGTTCATCTGTAAAATGGGCCAAAAATAATAGGTGTGACAGTTCGTTACCTTACCTTCAGCTTGACGTTTTTCTAAGCCCCCTACCCATACTAACACAGTTCCCACAACAGCTCTGAGGTTGCTACTGTCGCTGCCTTTTATGGATGAGAAAACTGAGGCGCAGAATAGCTTATGGAATTTCCCCAGTGTCATACGGTAATGAAGCTGTGGAGCTGGGAATCCTGTCCCTGGAGTCTGGATCCAGAGTCTCTGTAGTGAGTAGTGATCATACTCAACTTCCTGTCCCAAAGTACGGCTTCCCGGGTTATTGGGAGGAGTAAGTAAATAGCGTATATCACGTGTCCCATTCAGTGAATGTTCGTTCCCTTCTTCGACTCTTTCGGTGTCCGCCGGGAACCCTGTATCTTCCTGACGGGCTCTACTTGTGATCGCAAATTACGAATTGCCTATAGTAGCCAAAGCAAGGTTTCATAACGTAGTACCTCTCTTGACTTGTCTACGCGTCACCTTCTCTTTGCAGGTGAAAATCCATCCCCACTCACAGTTTCAGGCAGTTCCCGGGTGAGTGGAAACGGGAAAGGAAGACACGGGGAAAAGTCTGAATCAGCCCAGTGGCATTGTGACTTGATGTCAGGGATAATCAGTGATTGGGGACCCTGACGCAGCCGGGCCCGCCTCCCGCCTCCCGCCTTTTCTTTGTAGTCTTGAATTAAACTTAGCGCTTCCTTATATAGACTCTAATGAAAAAACTTAACCTTTAGATGAAAAATTATAGACCTCTTCTTTTAAGTTTATTTTTTTGAGAGAGACAGAGCAGGAGCAGGGGAGGGGCAGAGAGAGAGGAGAGGGATGGAGGGGCAGAGAGAGAGGAGAGGGATGGAGGGGCAGGGAGAGAGGCGAGGGGTAATCCCAACCAGGCTGCACGAATGCTGAGCCCAGCACAGGGCTTGAACCCACAAAACCGTGAGATCATAACCTGAGCTGAAATCAAGAGTCGGTAGCTTAAGCTGACTGAACCACCCAGGCAGCCCAAAAACTGCAGACCTTTCTGATGAAGGAATCGATGAAGGAATAATTAAGTAGGCAGACCCCGATGGATCATCTAAAAATAATGGCACACTTCTCTTGCTGACAACTCCATTTTCTCACCCGAGACAAGTAATGGCAATTTTCTAATATTGTCTAGTATTTAGACCATGTCCTAATCGCCCCAGTTATTTTCAAAATGTCTTCCGTGGGGGCACCTGGGTGACTCCGTCAGTTAAGTCTCTGACTTTGGCTCAGGTCATGATCTCGTGGTTCGTGGGTTTGAGCCCCGCGTCATGCTCTGTGCTGACAGCTCAGAGCCTGGAGCCTGTTTCAGATTCTGTGTCTCCCTCTCTCTCTGAACCTCCCCCACTCATGCTCTTTTTCTGTCTCGAAAATAAACGTTAAAAAAAAAAAAAGTGTCATCTATGGTACATATATATTTTTTGAACAACAGTCCAATCAAGGTTCATGCTCTGCCTTTGTCTCTTCAGTCTTTTTAAATCTAGAACAGCCCCTCAAGTTCTTTTTTTCCTTAATGACACGGACTTTTTAAACAGACAGGTTGTCTCCTGTAATGACCCTTTCTGGATTTGTCTGGACATTTCTTTGCGGTATTTCTTAATTTGTTCATAAAGTAGAAATGCAGTCGCAAGGCTTGATTAGACTGAGGTTAAACATTCTTTGACAGGAACATGTCATGAGTGATGTTGTGTACTTGATAACGTAACGTGGAACCTGATGGTAGTTGTATCTATTAGCGATGCTGTCTGATACTCTGATGGAAGTAGAAACCACCGTATCTCTTATCAGAAGTGATACATTTCGCTTTGCAATTACCGTGTAAGCTGGAGTATTTGACATTTGACTGATACCCTGTTCCCCTGTGTACCCGCTGACGATTAGGGCAGTTTCAATGATCTCTTTGGGCTTTACAAAATGATATTTTTCTAACTCTGTCCCTTCCATGCTTATTAGCAGGTATTCCTCTGCAAAGAATTTTCTCTCGTTAGCTGGCGTTGAAGTAGACTTCTTGTAAAGGCAGAATAAATGTTGAATTCCTCAATGATGAGGTTTTAGAATGAGGAATCATCAGTGTGACCTTCCCCACCAGTGCTGGGACTGAGTCTTCCTCTATTTTTCACTCTTTTACTCTCCTTTGAGCATCATGATGGATTTCTGAATGTTTAGAATCTGTTACAGTTGTTTTAATATTTACAGTTACCCTCTCTGATGCTCAAACTCTGGTGGATTCTGCGGGGCGCCCCTCAGTGGCTGCCGCCGTGACTTGCTGATGTCTAGCCGAGTTGCAAGAGTCGTGCAAGGAATTCCCAAAGAGCCCTCACTGCCGTTCGCTGATTGTTTACATGTTGCTAAATCTGCTTGGCGGACGGACACACACACGCGAGTTTACCCGGAGCATTTGAGGATGAGTTGGAGACTTGGGCCGCTTTACTCTTCAGCTCCTCAGCAGGCATTGCCCAAGAACGAGCGTGTTCTTTTTCATAACCAGCATAACTTAGAAAATCAATACTGTTACCTAATCCGTAGTTCATTTTAAAATTTAGCCAGTTATCCCAGTAATGCCCAGTATCAGATTAAAGATGATCTTACAGTGTAGTTGGTTCGCTACTTGTAATCTGTCCTTTAATAACCGTCCCTCGGCCTTATTTGGTGTGTGTGTCTTTATTGGCCGTGACACTTTTGAGGAGTACACGCCATATGTTTTTGCATCGTATTCCTCACTTGGGGTTTGGCAGATGTTTCTTTATGATTGGAGTCAGGCTCTGCATCTTGAACAGGAATACCCTGGAAGTGATGTGTCCTATTCGGGAAGCATATGATGTTAGTGATTGGTTCCGGTATTGGCGATGTTCGTTTCGATTGGTTGGTTGGTTGTGGTTTTCCAGCAGGTTTCTTCATTGTCCAGTTACTGTATTTACTTTGTACTTAATTTGGGGGAAGACACATTTAACACTGAGCAAATATACTGCTCCCCATCCCATCTCACTAGCTGCTTTTAGGACTGCCGTTTTTGTCTCTAGCCGCTGTTACAAATTTTGATGCTTAAATTGCCCCTGGCCTGGCTGGTGGATGTCAGGCCGGCTCCTCTTTCCCTTGGTCATATCTTTGTCACTCTTTGAACCCTTCTTAATTTCCTGACATAAGATATTCTAGGTGCTTCTCACACTTCTTTCCCTTTTCTCTAAAGTATCTTGGTTCCTTTTAGCGGAGAATGGTGTTTAGAAACCAAGATACGGGTTCTAGGTGTGCTCACTGGTATGGGGTGTCACGGATTTGAGGCTTTTTGGGGGGACGTACAGCAGGGGAATTGCTAAAAATTAGTTCACGGTGACATTTTCAAATCAGATTTAACGTTAGAGCGGATTTTTTTCTCTGAACCTTAATTTTTTCAGGTTTAACTGGAATTGCTACGGGAGGCTCTAGAGAAATTCCTGTGTGGCGTTTCTGAAGCTCACTGGTTTTAGTGCCTTGTTTCAGCTGTGTGGTTACTGGCTGTCAGCTGACTGGGAAATAATTGTGAAACCTGCTGATCTCTTGTTAGAGCAAATGAATGTTTTGCAATTAAAATTTGTTTAGATTTCAAGTTACGAACTTTTACAATGAAACTTGTATCTAGATACTGCGTTATTTACACATAAAGAAAAAAACAGCATTAATCAAATTTCCAGTCTCGTAAGGATTCACAGCGCTACGCTTGGTTTTGTTATCTATAAAATGAGGATACTATTTAAAAGGGTTGTTCTGAAGATAAAATAGATCCTGTATATAAAGTACCTGGCATAGTCTTTGGCCTTCATACTACTTAATAAGTAGGACCTGTTATTACTAATATGAACATACTATTAATACTATTATAATAAACACTAAAAAATACTCTAAAAATTACTCATTTGAAAAATTTTTAAGTTTCCTCACTTATTTTGAGAGACAAAGTGCAGTCAGGGTAGGGGCAGAGAGAGGGGAGAGAGAGAATCCCAAGCAGGCTCCGCACTGTCAGCACGGAACCTGATGCGGGGCTCGAGCTCATGAACTGGGAGATCATGACCTGAGCTGAAATCAAGAGTTGGACACTTAATCTACTGAGCCACCCGGGTGCCCCTAAAAATGACTCGTTTGATTAATATTCCTTGATGTAGAAACAAGATTTCACAGTCTAGAACTTTTGATTTTCTGTGTGTTTAAACTGATCGGTTTGACATACAAATGTAATGAGTTTTCAGACTAAACACACCTGTGTAGCCAGTGCCAATGTTAAGAAAGAACATCACGAGCACTTCTGAAGCTGCCGCCCTTACGTTCTCTCGCAGCGACTATGGCCATCTTCTTTCTCTGGGGACAGTCCACTACTTTCTCTCCTTTTTCTCTATGATGCCGTACCCCAAACATAACGCACATAGTCAAGGAACCACCTTATTTTTGAAATTAGAATTGTATTAGATGGGAACCTTTAAATGAGTTTTGTAAATAGCTTTTGATGTAAGTTGCATATCGTAATCTAAACAAAAACAGATTTCTTAATGTGTATTTGTTTTTGAGAGAGAGAGCCTGCAAGCCGGGGAGGGGCAGAGAGAGAGGGAGAAGGAGAATCCCAGGCAGGCTCCGCACCATCAGCACAGAGCCTGATGGGGGGCTCGAGCTCGCCAACTGTGAGATCATGACCTGAGCCGAAACCAAGAGTCAGACGCTTGACTGAGTGAGCCACCCAGGAGCCCCCGATGTAACATTTTGTGTGTTTTATCGAGGTTCTCCCTTTTTACACCGTATGTTTCCTGAGGTTCGGGGCCAAATATATTCCATATATGGCTTTACTCTAGTGGTGCCTTGTGTATGCTTAGAAGTCAGGAAGTTCTGTATTCCCTGGTTTGAGTTTGGTCTACTAATTGACCTAGGTTATGTTAGTTATCCATTTTATTCGACTTTCACTTTATTAAACTACCTGCAGGGTCTTCATCAAGGTCTGTTTTGTTCTAGTTGTTCGTACGACTTGGACTTGGGTTATTATAGTCACCCCACCTCTGCCACCCTCAGCAGTGTGACAGGAAATGAGGGTTCTGCTTAGAGTAACCTTTTTCAAGAAATTTGTTTGTTTGTTTATTTAGAGAGCGAGAGAAAGAGCATGAGCCGGGGAGGGGCAGGAAGAGAGGGGGAGAGAGAATCCCAAGCAGGCTCCAGACTCTGAGCTGTCAGCATAGATCCGGATGTGGGGCTCAGACCCACGAACCGTGAGATCCTGACCTGAGCCAAAGTCACGAGTCAGATGCTCAATCGACTGAGCCCCCCTCCCCCCCAGGCACCCCTTAGAGTAATCTTTTTATCTCCGAGCAGGAATCGTCTGAGAGTCCTGCAGCACTGGGGAACTTGTCCAGTCTTCCTTCCTGCTTTCTCGCAGTTGACCTGTGCTGGGGAAACAGCCCTGGCTCAGCGACAGCTGAGGCCTCCAGTGGGAGAGGATAGTGGTCGAGGGGACTGTTGGTTCCTGAATTCTGGACAGAATGGACCCTACGGAAACAGAGTTCGTACGTTTGGGGCAGGCTCCTCTTACACACTGTGGCACGTGGAGAGAAGCGTGTTGGCCTTTGCACTCCCTCCCCACCTTCCCCCGCTGGCTTCTGGCGGTACGTTTATATTTGGCTCTATGCCTGCATATAAAATAGCAGGTGTCTCATGACTCGTAGGCTTTGTGGACCTTAACATTTAAGTGTTTGGACAGAATATAAATGTTTAGGGATTCAGATGGTACAGGGAAGGGTCACTTGTATTTGATAAATTTTGTCACACGTAGAGATTTGAGATAAAAAGTAAATTGTAAATGTTTTCATCCATTTTTTGATACATTTTTATTCACATTCAGATTGCTCCTAGGTATCTTTAACATTAGTGATTAGTGTTTGAGTCACCTCTGGTTATTTTTTGGGACCTGGAGCGTGGCATGTCGTCTTGGCTTTCATTTAGGTGGACCCCCGCGTACAGCACGTTTACGTTCATTTTCCATGGCGTCAGTGGATACTGTGGCGTGGGATAATAGCATTTCTATTTTTATAATATTGACAATTGATTTTTTTTGGTTTGTCTGCTAAAATCCCCACATAATGTATCATTGACTGCTGACCTATTCTTTCCTTTATAAAAGTGATTTTACAAGTCTTATTCATTATAACATCCATCTTATACAATGATGAGATCATATCTCCAGGCATAATTAACAAATGTGTTTAAGCTCTTTACTTCTCTAAAGGCATCTGGAACTCTCGTTTAGTGAGATTGTCTCAGCTCCAGGAGACTTCCTCGGATAACCCTTTGTTGTTCAAAAGGAAGTAATTGTGAGAGTATTTTTTTTGTAACGTGACAGACTTTAGGGGACCTGGATGAAGGTAACTCCCTCTATTCCGAGAGATTTGGAGGAAAGTTCCCTGTATATTTGGGCATATGATACGTGCGTTCTCACCTTGGACTCCTTGACCTCTCATCTCCCCACCCCCATTGAGTATGGGACACCAACCCTCCCCTTCTGTGTCACTTTTCAGCATATAACAGAAGGTGAACCTAGGTGGCAAGCCAAGAGTGATAGAAATTTTAGAAATTGAATTGCTTTTGGTCAGAACACTTCACTGCATGTTGCCTCTTCAAGTTCTGTCTCACAGATCTTTAGTGACCTTGTAAAGAGAGCTTGAGTCCTTTTCGTTTATAGTGTGACACGCATCATCACGATGTATGGCAAACAATCGTTTTTAGATAAATCAGAGATTAAAATTTTCTGAAATTGATCCATAATTGTGCAACGTTTAGGAAGACATTGGAGATTTTTGCTTGGAATAGTGGCATGAATGAAAGGGCTTTAATATGGGCTGAGAGTTTCTGATGAGGTTGATTTAGCATCAGAGATATTCCTCCTATGATTGTACTGTTAATTGCCAAAGCTTTTGATATGGTTTATACAATGTTTATATTCTGGGGAGAGTTGACTGACCACTTTGAAGTAATATACTTGTGAAACGAAAAACTCACGTTAGAGGGAACCGGAGGCCAGGCTGAGCTCATACACATCCACCACTTCTTCAACATTGATTTATTTTTGAGAGACAGAGAGACACAGAGCGGGAGCAGGGGAGGGGCAGAGAGAGAGGGAGACACAGAATCGGAAGCAGGCTCCAGGCTCCGAGCCGTCGGCACCGAGCCCGACGTGGGGCTCGAACCCACGGACTGCGAGATCGTGACCTGAGCCGAAGCCGGTCGCTTAACCGACTGAGCCACCCAGGCGTCCCTCACGTTCCACTTCTAAAAGTTCAGTGGAAACGGCAGAAAGATGGGAGTGTGGGGAGTGTGTTGTGTTCAGTTCATTCAACTCTTAACAGAGCTCGAGGATAAGTGGCGCTCCAAGGGACCAGATTGAAAAGCAGCAGGGCGATGACAGAGACCGTCGCGGGTGGGAAGGGTTCGGGGCAGGGGAGAGAAGAACCAGTAGAGAACGACCGGCAGGAGCCTTCTCGGGGAGAGCCCGTGTGGAAGGTGGAATTTGGAATCTGTAGCTCTTGTTGGGGTGTGGCTGTGATGCAGTCACCATAGCGACCCGTTAAAGAAGCTGGTTTGCGGTAGCTGGCTCTGGAGCTTTCTGTCTTTTTCCGTTCAGGGTAGCTGGCCTGCCAGGATTTTACCTGTAGGATGAAGCAGAGACCTGGTCTTTGCAGGAAGCGGGTGATGGCCTAGGCCCCTAGGCCTCGAGTGGAGAGAGCCCAGAGGGCTTACGGTGGCTCGCTTTTACCACAGGAGCGGGGGACACGGCTCAGCCCGTCCCTCCCAGTGCCACTTCCTTTGTGAGCCTGCCGGCCTGCTCCTCGCACTCTGGAACTTGTCGCGGGCGCTCCCCGGACGAGTGTGGGAGCGGGGTGGGGGGGGACCCCGTGCCGGGTACTTCTGCTGATCATCTTGCACTCACAAATCCGAACAACTGACCGAGGATTTCCAGACACTGGAGGAAAACCAAGAGCTTGAGAGAGAACAAGAAACTTCAGGAGTCCCCCTTGAGTGTCAGTAGTGTAATGACTAGGGCCACGTTTCTGTTCCTTCTCTTTTTCCCTCTCTTCCCTTCCTCTCCCCCCTTTCTCCCTCCCCCCCCCCTTTTTTTCGATGCTGCTTTTTGTTGGAGTGATCATATTTTTTTCTTTATTTTTTTGCTAGTTATCTGTACAATTAAAAAAATTTTTTTTATGTTTGTCTCTTTTTGAGAGAGAGGAAGAGACAGAGCATGAGCAAGGGAGGGAGGGGGGAGGGCAGAGAGAGAGAGGAAGACGCAGACTCCGAAGCAGGCTCCAGGCTCCGAGCTGTCAGCACAGAGCCCGACGCGGAACTCGAACTCATGAACTGCGAGATCATGACCTGAGCCGAAGTCGGACGCTCAGCCAACTGAGCCACCTAGGTGCCCCTACAATTTTTAGCATATAATTAAATTTTCTTATGTCTTAAGTTACTCAGTATCTCTTGTCTTCCCCTGTTTTACAAGTGAAGCTCCTTGGCATGCATTAGCTACACTTTGAGTAATCTCTCTCTCTAGTTACTCTGTTTTTGACTAAGTCATGGCATATTTAGTTATAATTATAGAAACAGATGTGTCACAGTCTCCGCATACATAAGGAACTAACAACTGGGAGGTGGGAGAAATGAGAGGTAGCAGGAAAGGTAAATGTGCTAATTTTGTTTCATAGCAGGAATTTCTCAAGTTACTATATGAAGTTGGTAAATCTAGCTAGGGATTTAAATGTAGAATTACTAGAAACCCGAGAGCAATATTGTAGCCATTAATACACAATAAAAATGAAGTGACCTGGGGAAGGGGAGTTTGGAGGTAGGGTGTGTGCGTGCGTGTGTGTGTGTGTAGGTACGTGTGTACGTGCACACACCAGTTTCTCTTGCGTGGCACAGGTGTAAAGTCTGTTGGCTGAGGCATGTATCATTGAAAGCGATCGTCGTCACCATAAAAACTAAAACCGAACTGTTACCAGTGTTATCCCTGGAGAAGGAACGTAAAGGGAGCGAGTGGTAAATAATGCTTTTATGTTCTTCGTTTCTGCCCCCTTGACGATTTGCATTGCCTTCGTGTTGTGAGCCTGCAGTGCTGAAGTCATCCAGAAGGCAAGGCATACGGAAGGGATTTGATACTCGTTCTAGTACTCATAACAACTGTCCGTCGGGAGCTCATTTCAGATTTTTGAGTGGATTGAAGATTGGCATATTTGTCTTCTGCCTACACAATAGCTATCAAAATAAAGTGCACTTAAAGAGAGTACTGTCTTCTACCGGAATTTTCCACTGTGTTGCTCAGTTTGGTAACGACCACTTAGAAAAACTTGAGTGACTAATGCTTTAATCACACCTTTACACAGCGCTTTAACGGTAGAGAGACGTTTCACATTCAGGATTTGATTTCCATGACAATTTCCACGACAAGGTGGGCACAGGAGATGTTTTCCTGTATCGTAAGGGGGAGGAAACTAAGACTGATGAAGCCACTCGCCAAGGTCACAAGGGCTTGTAAAGTGGTGACCGCACCTGCTCCCCAACTCTTCGGATGCACTGCCCGCCCCACTTCTCTAGCGCTTCTGCCGCTCAGCTCCTCCCGTCCCGTGACGTCGGGCCGTCCCTCTTCCCGCTTCCTACCCTTCTGCTTTGTCACGTGACCCAAACTCAAGTGCCGACATCAGTGGCCTTGATTTCTTCCCGCATTCTGAAATTTGTGTTCTAGTCGTGTTTCCAGTACATCAACCTGTGTTTATTTTACAAGACGAACTTCACCGCGGTTTCTAAGAAGCGCCGCCCGCGAGCGCCGGGTGTGTTTCCACCGCCTGTTCTTTGAGCAGCTGGACGGCCCTCATTCCTTCCCCTGCTGCACTGACTGCTGCTCAGAGTCGGAGACGCCTTCCAGATACTCCTCCTACCCCTGTTGGCCACTGTTGTGCTTTACCGATTCAAAGCAGTGGAATTATTATTTTCTTCTTCTCCTCCTCCTCCTCCTCCTCCTCCTCCTCCTTCTTCTTCTTCTTCTTCTTTTTAGTAATATAATTAATTACCAAGTTGGCTAACATACAGTGTATACAGTGTGCTCTTGGTTTGGGGGTAGATTCCCATGATTCGTCGCTGACATCCCCAGTGCTCATCCCAAGTGCCCTCCTCGATGCCCATCACCCATTTTCCCCTCTTCCCCACCCCTCCGCCCCCATCAACCCTCAGTTCTCTGTATTTAAGAGTCTCTCGTGGTTTGCCTCCCTCCCTTCTCGGTTTGTAACTATTTTTTTTTTCCCCTTCCCTTCCCCCACGGTCTTCTGTTAAGTTTCTCAAGATCCACATATGAGTGAAAACATAAGGTATCTGTCTTTCTCTGACTGACTTATTTCACTTAGCATAACACCCTCCAGTTCCATCCACGTTGCTGCAAATGGCAGGATTTCATTCCTTCTCATTGCCAAGTATTATTCCATTGTGTATATAAACCACAATTTCTTTATCCATTCAGCAGTTGATGGACATTTAGGCCCTTTCCATAATTTGGCTATTGTTGAAAGTGCTGCTATAAACATTGGGGTACAGGGGCTCCTGGGTGGCTCAGTCGGTTGAGCGTCCGACTTTGGCTCAGGTCGTGATCTCATGGTCTGTGAGTTCGAGCCCCGCGTCGGGCTCTGTGCTGACGGCTCAGAGCCTGGAGCCTGTTTCAGATTCTGTGTCTCCCTCTCTCTGACCCTCCCCTGTTCATGCTCTGTCTCTCCCTGTCTCAAAAATAAATAAAACGTTAAAAAAAAAAATTGGGGTACAAGTGCCCCTATGCATCAGCACTCCTGTACCCTTTGGTAAATTCCTAGCAGTGCTATTGCTGGGTAATAAGGTAGATCTATTTTTAATTTTTTGAGGAACCTCCACACTGTTTTCCAGAGTGGCTGCACCACTTTGCATTCCCACCAACAGTGCAAGAGGGTTCCCGTTTCTCCACATCCTCGCCAGCATCTGTTGTTTCCTGAGTTGTTAATTTTAGCCACTCTGATCAGCGTGAGGTGGTATCTCATTGTGGTTTTAATTTGTATTTCTCTGATGAGTGACGTTGAGCATCTTTTCATGTGCCTGTTGGCCATCTGGATGTCTTCTTTGGAGAAGGGTCTATTCATGTCTTCTGCCCATTTCTTCACTGGATTATTTGTTTTTCGGGTGTTGAGTGTGTTAAGTTCTTTATAGATTGTGGATACTAACCCTTTATCTGGCATGTCATTTGCAAATATCTTTTCCCATTCTGTCTGTTGCCTTTTAGTTTTGTTGATTGTTTCCTTTGCGGTGCAGAAGATTTTTATCTTGATGAGGTCCCAATAGTTCATTTTTGCTTTTAATTCCCTTGCCTTCGGAGATGTGTCGAGCAAGAAATTGCTGTGGCTGAGGTCAAAGAGGTTGTTGCCTGTTTTCTTCTCTAGGGTTTTGATGGTTTCCTGTCTCACATTTAGGTCTTTCATCCATTTTGAGTTTATTTTTGTGAATGGTGGAAGAAAATGTTCTAGTTTCATTCTTCTTCATGTTGCTCTCCAGTTCTCCCAGCACCATTTGCTTGAGACTGTCTTTTTTCCATTGGATACTCTTTCCTGCTTTGTCAAAGATTAGTTGGCCATACTTTTGTGGGTCTAGTTCTGGGGTTTCTATTCTATTCCATTGGCCTGCGTGTCTGTTTTTGTGCCAACAAAACATGCTGTCTTGATGATTACAGCTTTGTAGTAGGGGCTAAAGTCTGGGATTGTGATACTTCTCGCTTTGGATTTCTTCCTTCCTTCCTTCCTTTCTTCCTTCCTTTCTTTCTTTCTTTCTTTCTTCTTCTTTTTTTTTTTTTTTTAACTTTTACTTATTTTTGAGAGACAGGGAGAGACAGAGCATGAATGAGGGAGGAGCAGAGAGAGGGCGAGACACAGAATCCAAAGCAGGTTCCAGGGTCTGAGCTGTTGGCAGGGAGCGTAATGCGGGGCTCGAATCCAGGAACTGTTGAGATCATGACCTGAGCCGAAGTCGGATGCTTAACCGACTGAGCCAGCCAGGTGCCCCTCACTTTGATTTTCTTTTTCAACGTTACTTTGGCTATTCAGGGTCTTTTGTGGTTCCATACAAATTTTAGGATTGTTTGTTCTAGCTTCGAGAAGAATGCTGGTGCAATTTTGATTGGGATTGCATTGAATGTGTAGATTGCTTTGGGTAGTATTGACATTTTAACAGTATTTATTCTTCCAGTGCATGAGCATGGAATGTTTTTCCATTTCTTTGTGTCTTCTTCAGTTTCCTTCGTAAGCTTTCTGTAGTTTCCAGCATACAGATCTTTTACATCTTTGGTTAGGTTTATCCCTAGGTATTTTATGGTTCTTGGTGCAATTGTAAATGGGATCGATTTCTTGACTTCTCTTTGTGTTGCTTCATTATTGGCGTATAGGAATGTAACCAATTTCTGTACATTGATTTTGTATCCTGAGACTTTGCTGAATTCATGGATCAGTTCCAGCAGCTTTTTGGTGATCTTTCAGGTTTTCCATGTAGAGTATCACGTCGCCTGTGAAAAGTGAGTTTGATTTCTTCTTTGCCAATTTGTATGCCTTTTATTTCGTTTTGTTGTTCGATTGATGAGGCTAGGTCTTCCAACACTGTGCGGTGAGAGTGGACATCCCTCTCGTGTTCCTGATCTCAGGGGGAAAGCTCAGTTTTTCCCCATTGAGGATGATATTAGCTGTGGGCTTTTCATATGTGGCTTTTATGATGTTTAGGTATGTTCTTTCTATCCTGACTTCCTTGACGGTTTTTATTAAGAAAGGATGCTGTATTCTGTCATGCTTTTTCTGCATCTATTGACAGAATCTTATGGTTTTTATCCTTTCTTTTATTAGTGTGATGATGTATCACATTGATTGATTTGCGAATGTTGAACCAGCCCTGCAGCCCAGGAGTGAATCCCACTTGATCAGGGTGGATATTCTTTTTATATGCTGTTGGATTTGATCTGCTAGTATTTTGTTGAGAATTTTTGCATCCGTGTTCATCAGGGATATTGGCCTGTAATACTCCTTTTTTGTGGGGCCTCTGTCTGGTTTGGGAATCAAGGTAATGCTGGCTTCATAGAATGAGTCCAGGAGCTTTCCTTCCGGTTCTATTTTTGGAACAGCTTGAGAAGGATAGGTATTATTTCTGCTTTAAATGTCTGGTAGAATTCCCCAGGGAGCCATCTGGTCCTGGACTCTTATTTGTTGGGAGATTTTTGATAACTGATTCAATTTCTTCGCTGGTTATGGTTCTGTTCAAATTTTCTATTTCTTCCCGTTTGAATTTTGGTAGTGTGTGGGTCTCTAGGAATTTGTCCATTTCTTCCAGGTCGTCCAGTTTGTTGGCATATAATTTTTCATAGTATTCTCTGATAATTGTTTGTATTTCTTAGGGTTGGTTGTGATAAGTTCGTTTTCATTCACAATTTTATCTATTTGGGTCCTCTCTGGTTTTGAGAAGTCTGGCTAGGGGTTTATCAATTTTGTTTATTTTTTTTTTAGAAAAACAGCTCTTAGTGTCATTGATCTACTGTTTGTGGGTTGTTTTTTTTTTGATTCTGTATTGTTTATTTTTGCTCTAATCTTTATTATTTATCTCCTTCTGCTGGCCTTGGGGTTTCTTTGCTGTTCTGCTTCTAATTCCTCTAGGTGTGCTGTTAGATTTTGTATTTGGGATTTTTCTTGTTTCTTGAGCTAGGTCTGGATTGCAATGTATTTTCCTCTTAGTGCCTTTGCTGCATCCCAAAGGGTTTGGACTGTTGTGTTTTCATTTTCATTTGTTTCCAAATGTTTTTTAAATTTTGTCTTTAGTTGCCTGCCGGACCCATTCATTCTTTAGTAGGATGTTCTTTAACCTCCATGCATTTGGAGGTTTTCCAAACTTCCCTGTGGTTGATTTCAAAAAGCAGTGGAATTTAAATGGTGTTTACTTCAAAAATTAACTTATCTTTTTGGGTTTGCAATACTGAATAAGCAACATCTGGCCTTATCTGAACCCTGTAGTTACATTTTCACCCAAGAAATTTTGGATTTCAACAAATGACTTGCTGTCCAGGAGAACAACAGTGGGGACATAAGTGTATTTGGCTCTTGTCTTGGGAGGCCAGAGTGTGTAATACCCTTGATCCTTGATCGTGTGTGTGTGTGTGTGTGTAATTGTGGTAAAGTATATATAATGTAAAATGTGTCATTTTAACTAATTTTAAGGGTACCTTTCAGTGTCATTAGTTACATTCACCATGCCATGTGACCGTTACCACTATCTGAAGACTTTTTCATTATCCCAAACAGAAACTCAAAGCCATTTGGTGATAACTCCCATTCCTCCCTCTGTCCAGACTATCCTGGACTCTATTTTCTCTCTTATGAATTTGCCTGTTGTAGGTATTTCATGTGAGCGGAAGCCTTTTGTGTCTGGCTTCTTTCACTTAGCATAATGCTTTCAACGTTCATCCATTAGTAGCATGAATCAGGACTTCATTTTTTTTTTTTTTTTTTAAGTTTATTTATTTTGAGAGAGAGAGTGGGAGCACGAGCTGGGGAGAGGCAGAGAGAGAGGGAGACAGACAATCCCACGCAGGTTCCACATTGTCAGTGCAGAGCTGGATGAGGGCCTCGAACTCCCCAACCGTGAGATCACGACCTGAGCTGAAATCAGGATTGGACGCTTAACCTACTGAGCTGTCCAGGTGCCCAGGACTTCATGTTTTTAAATGGCTGAATAATATCTCATAATAGTCTATTGAATTACTTCACATCTTGTTTGTCCATTCATCTCTTGATGGGCATTTGGAATTGTTTCCATCTTCTGGCTATTATGAATAATGCTGCTGTGAACATTGACATACATGCATCTGTTTGACTTCCTGCTTTCACATCTTTTGGATATGTACCTAGGAGTGAAATTGTTGAGCCAAATGGTTATCCTGTATTTAACTTTTTGAGGAGCCACCAAGTCTGTCTACATCCTATAAAAATAAATTTTTATCTATTATTTTTATTCTAGCCATCCTGATGAGTATGGAAGTGGTACCTTGTGATTTTGATTTGCATTTGCCTGAAGAGTAACGATATTAAGCATCTCTTCATGTACCTACCGGCCAGTTGGTTTGTCTTTTCGTTCTTGAGTTCTAGAAGTTCTTTATGTATTCTGGATATTAATAGTCATGGTCAAAAAAGCTTTTAATACGTTGCTGAATTTGGTTTGCTTGTATCTTGTGGAGTATTTTTGCATCTGTATTCATAAGGAATATTGGTCTGTAGTTTCCTTACAGTATCTTAGTGTGGTTTCATTGTCAGCGTAATTAATGCTGGCCTCATAAAATGAATTAGGAAGTATTCCCTCCTCTTCAGCTTTTTGGAAGAGTTGGAGAAAGATTGGTGCTAATTCTTTTTTAAATATTTGGTAGAATTTGTCAGTGGTGACATCTAGTCCTGGACTTTCCCTTTTTCTTTTTCTTTTTCTTTTTCTTTTTTTTTTTTAAATTTTAGTCCTGGACTTTCCTTTGTTGGGAGGTTTTCAGTTACTGACTCAATCTCCTTACTTGTTTTAAATCTTCAAAATTTTAATTTTTTTCTTGAGTCACTTGGTAGTTTGTATTTTTAGGAATTTGTCCATTTCTTCTGGACTTTGCAATTTGTTGGCATACAGTTTATAATATTTTCTTCTTTTTATTTCTGTCAAGTTGGTAGTAATAGTCTCTCTTTTCTTATTTTATGAATTTGAGTCTTCTTTTTTCTTCGTTAATCTAGCTAAAGGTCAAATGTGTTGATCTTTCCAATGAATCAATTTTCTTTAGGTGTACAATGGGATCTTCATTTTTAATGTAGGTTTTTCCAGCTTGTAAATTTCTCTCTGAGCGTTGCTTTTGCTGTATCCCATTTGTTTTCAAATGTTGTATTTTTGTTTTCATTCATCTTAAGGTATTTTCTAATTCCCTTTGGTTTCTTCTTTACCTGTTGGTTGTTGAAAGGGTATGTTGTTTAATTTCCACATATTTGTGAGGTTTTCAGTTTTCCTTCCTTCTTTTACCAGTTTGAAGTTTTATTACAGTGTGATCAGAAAAGATGCTTTGTATGGTTTTAGTCGTTTTAAATTTATTAAGACTTGTTTTATGGTCTAACGTGCGATGTATTCTGGGGAATGTTCCAACTGCACTGGAGAAGAATGTATATTTATTGTTGGCAGGAGCCTTCCATTTATGTCTGTTAGGTTTATTTGGTTTCTAGTGATGTTCAAGTTCTCTGTTTCCTTATTGAGCTTCTGTCTGGGTGTTTCATCCATTATTGAAAAAGGGTGTCATCTAACTATTGTACAGCTGTCCCTTTATCCCTTCAGTTTTTAAAATTCGTTTATTTTTTAAATTAAGGTATGATTGACCTGTAACGTTAATTTCAAGTGTACAACATGATAGTCATTGTGAAGCAGCCATCACCATAAGTCTAGTTACTATCCATCCTCCTAAAGAATTACATAAATTTTTGTTTTTTTGTGGTAAGAACTTTCAAGATCTGCCCTCAGCAACTTTCAAATATATAATAACAATATTGTTGACTATAGTCAACATGGTAGTTCTATTTTTAATTTTTTGAGGAATCTCCATACTGTATATGATTATGTTGAATGAAGTACATTCCATCCAGACCCATTTTGTTAAGAGTTTTTTTTAAATCGTGTGTTGATGTTGCATATTGTCAATTGCCTTTTCTGTGGTTACGGAGATGATACAATTCTTATCCTTCATTTTGTTAATGTGGAGATTCATGTCAATTGATTTGTGGATGTGAAACCATTCTTGATCTTGGTGCATGATCATTTCAGGGTGTTGTTGCATTCAGTTTGCTACCATTTTGTTGAGGAGTTTTGCATCTGTGTTCATCAAGGATACTGACCTGAAATTTTCTTTTTTGTGTGTGTGTTCTTATATGGTTTGAAATCAGGATAATAGTTGGCTTTGTAAAACGGGTTTGGGAGTATTCCCTCCTTTTCAGTGTTTTGGAATGAGTTTGAGAATAGGTATTCAATCTTTTTTGAATGTTTGATAGGATTATTCACCAGTGAAGTCCCTCTGGTCCCAGACTTTTGTTTCTTGGGAGGATTTTGATTACTGATTCAGTCTTCTTACTAGTAATCAGTCTTTTCAAACTTTCTGTTTCTTCAGGATTCTGTCTTGGATGATTGTATGTTTCCAGGAATTTATCCCTTTTCCTAGGATGTCCAGTTTGTTGGCATATAATTGTTCATAATAGTCTCTTAGATCCTTTATATTTCTTTGGTATCAGTCGTAACTTTTTTTTCATTTCTAGTTTTATTTATTTGAGCCCTGTCTCTCTTGTTCTTAGTGAGTCTAGCTAAAGCTTTGTCAATTTTTCTACCTTTTCAAGGAAAAGAAACTCTTGGTTTCATTGATCTTTTCTGAATAGTGTCTCTATTTTATTTTTGCTGTGATCTGTATTTTCTTCTTTCTCCTAACTTTGGTCTTAGTTTTTCCTTTTCTAGTTCCTTTAGGTTTTATACCTAAGGTTATTCTAATTTTAGGTATAAGTCACCTAAAGTTAGAATAACCTTAGGTATAAATCACCTAAAGTTAGAATAACCGTAGATATAAAACCTAAAGTAACTAGAAAATCTATTATTAGAGTTATACCTAAAGTTAGATTGCTTATTTGAGATTTTTCTTGTTTCTTGAGGTAGACGTGTATTGCTGTAGTCTTCCCTCTTAGAACTGCTTTTGCTGCATCCCGGAGATATTGGTGTGTTGTGTTTCCATTTTAATTTGTTGAACTATATTTTTTGATTTCCCCTTTTGAACACCCACCGGGTGTTCAGTAACATGCTGTTTGATTTCCACATATTTGTGATTTTTGGTTCTGTTTTTTTCTTGTAAGTGATTTCTAGTCATATTGTAGTCAGGAAAGATACTTGATATGGTTTCAGTTTTCTTACATTATTATTAAGACTTGTTTTGTGGCCTAACATAGGATCTGTGTTGGAGAATGTTCCATGTGCACTTGAAAAATATCTATTTTGCTTTGGATGGAATGTTCTGCGTATGTTTATTAAGTTCATCTAGTTTAATGTGTTGTTTAAGGCTGTTGTTTCTTTTCTGATTTTTTGGTCTGGGTTATCAGTTGATTTAAGTGGGATATTAAAGGCCTTCACTATTGCTGTCAGTTTCTCCCATTAGGTCTGTTGATATTTGCTTTGTATATTTATGTGCTCCTATGTTGGGTGCATAAATATTTATTTACAAATGTTGTGCCTTCTTGTTGGATTGACTTCTTTATTATTATGTAATATCCATCTTTATCTTTTATTACGACCTTTGTGTTAAAGTCTATTTTGTCTGACATAACTACCCTACCTGTCTTTTGGATTCTATTTGCGTGGTATTTTACATGGTGTATATATTCATCCTTTCACTTTGACTGTATGTGTCTTACATCTGACGTGAGTTTCTTGTAGGCAGCACATAGATGGCTCTTGTGTTTTTATTCTTCCAGTCACTGTCTTTTGGTTGGAGATTTGAGGCCATTTACATTTAAAGTAATTACTGACAGGTGTGTACTGTTTGCCATTTTGTAAATTGTTTTTGTGTGTGTGTGTGTGTGTGTGTGTTTTGTACTTCCTCTGTTCCTTTCTACTTCTCTTGCTTTCTTCCCTTGATTTGATGACCTTCTATAGTGTTATACTTATTTTCCCATTATCTTTTGTGTATCTGCTGTAGGTTTTTACTTTAGTTTTACCTGAGGCTCACTTTTTTTTTTTTTTTTTCCCCAACGTTTTTTATTTATTGTTGGGACAGAGAGAGACAGAGCATGAACGGGGGAGGGGCAGAGAGAGAGGGAGACACAGAATCGGAAACAGGCTCCAGGCTCCGAGCCGTCGGCCCGGAGCCTGACGCGGGGCTCGAACTCACGGACCGCGAGATCGTGACCTGGCTGAAGTCGGACGCTTAACCGACTGCGCCACCCAGGCGCCCCACATGAGGCTCACTTTTAAGAGCCTATATATAGAAGTCTATTATAAAGGTAATGGAAGTTAAGTTTGGATGCATTCTAAAGCTCTGCATTTTTACTCCTCCTCCCCCCTATGTTTTATATTTTTAATGTCACGTTTTGCATCTTTTTATTTTGTGTATCATTTAACTAATTATGGAAGTTTTATGTTTACTACTTCTGTCATTTAACCTTCATACTAGCTTTATAAAGTGATTATTTCACTACTTTTACTATGTATGTATGTGCTTTTACTACTTTACCAGTAAGATTTTTACTTTCCTATGCGTTCTTGTTCCTATGAAGTTAACATTTCTTGTCAGGGTCATTTAGTAGTGACAGATTCCTTTAGCTATTGCGTGTCTGGAAAACTCTTACCTCTCCTGGAGTTCTGAATGATAACCTTGCTGGATAGAGTTCTTGGTTGGAAGTT
Source organism: Panthera uncia (assembly GCF_023721935.1). Taxonomy (NCBI): domain Eukaryota; kingdom Metazoa; phylum Chordata; class Mammalia; order Carnivora; family Felidae; genus Panthera; species Panthera uncia. Next base: position 6,608,170 of record NW_026057576.1, on the reverse strand, counting down.
TTTTCCTTTCAGCACTTGGAATATACACGCCGCTCCTTTCTGGCCTGCAAATGAATCATCACATGGGCTAGGTGTGTTTCAGTCTGCTGCTTTTGCCCTGGGTCCTGGACGAATGAGTCTGCACACGAGCCCCCCAAGAGCAGAATCTTTGTTTCCTACAGCCCTGTTTGTCCTCGATGTAAGCCCCATTGGTTTTCGAAGCCAGATGTGTTGAGGGTTTGTCTCTCTGGTGCAGGTCCCAAGGGTTCAGGTGCTTGAAGGGATGCTCCTTATTAGTGAGGTTCCTCTTGACTCCTGATTGTGGGTCATTGCACCAGGGGTGGGGTTTTTGGCAAGATAGTGTCTCTTCCTCGCTTTCCCTTGTTGACGTGACTTTGTTGTGGAGGATATGTTTAACTGATTTTCAGCACATCGCCCCCTCCCCGTTGTTGCGTAGGTAGCTGTAGATTTGTTGCGTCTGTGGGAGGAGGCGAGGTCAGGATTCTCCTATGCAACCATCTTTTTTCAATTTTTTATGGATAGAGTTTGAGGTTTTGTAGGTTGGTGCGTATTATGTTTATAATTGTTATATTGTCTTGATGGATTAAACCTTTTAATAATATATAATGTCTCATATCTACCACCCCCCCAGTTGTACTGAGGTATTATTGACATATAACATATGCAAGTTTAAGGTGGTGATTTGATACATGTGTGTTGCAAAATAATTACCCACTTTAAGGCTGATTAACATCTCCATTTCCTCACATAATTGCTGTGTGTGTGTGTGTGTGTGTGTGTGTGTGTGTGTGTGTGTGTCGCACGATAACATTTAAGGTCTGCTTTTTTAGATCTTTCAAGTCTATAATACAGTATTTTTATAAGATTTGGGGGGATATATTTTACATACAATGTTACATTGGTTTCAGTTATACATAGAACTTTTATCGACTTAAAACTCTCTCTTGTCTGAAATTAATAGCCTCCCCTCCAGCCCTCTCTTAGTTACGGTTTCCTCAGGATATCTTTTTACATTCCTTAACTTTCAATTGCTTGTTGTTTTGTTGTTGTTGTTGTTGTTGTTGTTTAATCTAAAATGAGTCTTGTAGACATCCTATACTTGGATCATGTTTTTTAAGTCTGTTCAGCAAATCTCTACCAGTTAGAGAGTTGAAGGCATTTACATTGAAAGTAATTATTAATAAGGAAGGACTTCTGCCTTGGTAGAAGGTAGTAAAACCTCGGTTTGCAAGCATCACTCGTGCCCGACACATGCTTGTAATCCAAACACTTGTCTGTCAAAGTGAATTTCCCCATAAATAATGGAAACTCAGCTAATTCGTTCCACAACCTAAAAACATTCATATAAAAATGATTACAATACTGTAATAGAATACAAAATAATAAAAAAAATACAAAATATAAACAAAAATAAATTAACTTGAACTTACCTTTGAAAACCTTCATGGCTGGTATGAGGGAGACAAGAGAGAGGAGGGTTATTGTGTAGGACGACTTTGACTATCACTACCGGAATCACCGCTATCTGTTGGCTCAGTGGCATCTTTTTCTGCACGGGGCCGATGTATATGCTCGCATGGATGTTAAGTACAGTACAGTATTAATACACTCTTGTCATACACTGTATATAATGTAATTGGCAATAAGGCACAGAGGAAAGGGTCTACGTCTGCAGGCAGCCTCACCTAGAAATGGAGCTAAGCATCCCTAAGCCTTCTCTTGCCTGGAAAAGCAGAGGGCCGTCCATAGGTGCTTTGAAGGGACAAAAAATACTCTAGTGCCAGTTGTGGGCACCTTCCGATGTTCTGAAAAATCACTGATTTCTGCCAAGCACCACGGCCTGAGACCGAGCCTCCAAGCACGGGAGGTGATCCCCCACAGTCCCGCAGCAAGAAAGAGAAGAACCACTGGTGCAGTTGTGATCACGTGACATTCGGCGTCATGTACTACTCGTATTGCAAGACGTCGCTCGTTTATCAAGTTAAAATTGATTAGAAATGTTTGCTCCTCTTGTGGAACACTCGCAGAACAAGTTGCTCGCAATCCAAGGTTTTACCCTATTTGTTTGTGTATTTTAGTTTTGTCCTTGTTTAATCCCTCCGTTAGTGCCTTTTTGTTATTTACTTGATTCCTGTAATGTACCATTTTGATTCCCTTTTCTGTATATTTTTCAAGTTATTTTCTTAGCAGTTTTCTTGAGTGTTACAATTAGCATCTCAAATTTATAACAACTTAGTTCGAATAGTACCACCTCCGTTTCGTTAGTATACAAACATTCTGCATCTGTACATCCCTGGTCTCCGCCTTTATACTGTTGTCACAGACGACATCCATACATTGTGCACCTATTAACACAGATTCATACTTGTTGTTTGATGTGTCTTTTAAATCCTGTATGAAAAAGAGGGGAGTTAAAAGCCAAAAGTACAGTAATACTGGCAGTTGTATTTACCTGTCTTCTTTGTTTCTTTACATGGCTTTGAGTGGTTGCCTAGTGTCTTTTCATCTTAGTCTGAAGGATTCCTTTTAGCATTTTCTTGGAGGGCGGGCCTGCTAGTAATGAATCCCCTTATTAGGCCTGTCTTGTGGGGCGGGACGCCTGGGTGGCCCCGTGGGTTAAGCATCTGAGTCTTGATCTTGGTTCGGGTCACCATCTTACGGTTTGAGTTCAAGCCCCGCTTCGGAGCCTGCTGGGGATTCTGCCCTTCCCCTTCTCTGCCCCTGCCCTGCTCC